>NC_090748.1:37661566-37674066 GCF_036898095.1 Palaemon carinicauda
CTGGCGTGTAAGTGGCCCGTCGGCAACGCATGGGGTTTTTTCCTTTACCCTGCCGCATAGAAAGATGGCTGGGGTGGGTTGCCTTCTGCCGGCGGTCCGCCAGTGGCTGGTGGACCTCTGGCAGTCCGGAGGGTCGCTGGCTCCACATACATTTACAGTATTGTGACAGTGGAACGTCCTCTTGCACTAGCCCTGCCGTCAGTATGCCTGCAATGTCCGTTTTATCGCTGTATACAATAACCAGTACATCTGTGGTATAGTACATACCGTAGACAGAAAACTATGGTGGATAGTTATGCAATAGATAAATTCTAGCATACTCTGCGCATCCATGCACAGTCCCTTTCCGGAACCTACCTGAATTGGGATTAATATCCTCCCCGTTTCTTTACGCTGATTGTTCATCAGCTCTCCTTTATTACACTATTGATTCCTCGGAAGCAGTGTTGCTTACACTACTCTACCCCTATGGGCTAGATTCTTCCTTTTGGGCCTCCCTCGATGGGCGCCCTAGAATTAATAGTGGGGAAGGGTCACGGCAACTGGCTGGGCGGGATTCACAAGTATGTGTCTTTCCTACTTCATTTCCAGCTTACCTATCCTAGGTAATGCCGGTCTCTTTATGTACTAACCCACCCTAGGCTGGAAAATGTACTCTCCTTATACCTGGGGCGGTGCAGGTGCTGAAACAGAGTCCCCTTGTTAGAGTGCTGGGGAAGGCTTAAGCCAACTCCTTACAATCCTTACACAGGACCCTTTCCCTCCCCCTCTGTCCTTTGGTGATGGCTTAGCCATCACACCCCGGTCCGCTGTCTTACATCTCATCGAGTGCCGATAGGTTGTAGGGTCGACCTAATCTTTCGCATGCTGGGGCTAGCTGTCCAGCTTCCCCACGCACAGTGTTGCTTTGGGATAGCCATGCGGCAGGTTTAGCTGCCAGCGGGAGACCTTCTTTGTGTTTTAGAGTGTTCTTCGGTCCTCCCTTGGACCGCCACCCGCAGCCCTGTCCTTTGGTGATAGCTAAGCCATCACACCCCAGTCTGCTGTCCTATATCTCATCGAGTGCCGATAGGTTGTAGGTTCGACCTAGTCTTTCGCCTGCTGGGCCTAGCAGTTCAGCTTCCCCCCGCACAGTGTTGCTTTGGGATAGCTATGCGGTAGGTCTAGCTGCTGGCAGGAGACCTTCTTTGTGTTTTAGAGTGTTCTTCGGTCCTCCCTTGGACCGCCACCCACAGCCCTAGCCGACTGATACCGTCAGAGCTGCGGCTGGATAGAAGCCTGATCATATGTTCTTCTCTTCCACTTGAACCCTCCTTCCCGAAGAAGGCGGGGTTAGAGTGGCGAAGCTGCCGCCCTCCTTTATCCTTCACTCACTGCTTTTTCTCTCTCTCCGGGCTAGTGCTGTTACTACGCGGCCCACTGTCACACCGACTATGCCGGCAACAGCCGGCATTATAGCCTAGGTCACCGCCTAGTCACCTAGTACGATGACAGGGTAGGGGTGCCTTCAGCCGGTTGCCCGCCAGCGGTCGGGGGTCGGTGGCCCGTCAGCAAGGCATGGGGTTTTCTTCTTTACCCTGCCACATAGAAAGATGGCTTGGGTGGGTTGCCTTCTGCCGGCGGTCCGCCAGTGGCTGGTGGACCTCCGGCAGTCCGGAGGGTCGCCGGCTCTACATATATTTACAGTATTTTGTCAGTGGACTGTCCTCTTGCACTAGCCCTGCCGTCAGTACGCCGGCAATGTCCGTTGTATGGCTGTATACAATAACCAGTACATCTGTGGTATAGTACATACCGTAGACAGAAAACTATGGTGGATAGTTATGCAATAGATAAATTCTAGCATACTCTGCGCATCCATGCTCAGTCCCTTTCCGGAACCTACCTGAATTGGGGATTAATATCCTCCCCGTTTCTTTACGCTGATTGTTCATCAGCTCTCCTTTATTTCACTATTGATTCCTCGGAAGCGGTGTTACTCACACTACTTTACCCCTATGGGCTAGATTCTTCCTTTTGGGCCTCCCTCGATGGGCGCCCTAGAATTAATAGTGGGGAAGGGTCACGGCAACTGGCTGGGCGGGATTAATAAGTATGTGTCTTTCCTACTTCATTTCCAGCTTACCTATCCTAAGCTTACACTCGGAAAGGAATCTTATATTATAGTTAAGATTAAATTAAGATTAATCTAAAATTACTTTAAGTCTAACATAATAGACTTCCACTTACTCATGTACCTTTCCTTTCTTTACAGGAGGATTACATCCGGTGTGAGAGCGCCTTCTGCAGCGTTCGGCGCCGGGACTTCTACGGTCATCCAGCGTGTGTCCTGCTCTGTCACCCAGGGGTCTCCGAGGTAATGGGACCAGCAGGTGTGCACTATGTGCAAGGACCTGATCAACGAGGCGTTTGAGACTTCCCAGTCTGCGAAGTCAAGGGACATCGCCCGGGAGAAACTGCGCAAGAGGGTGCTAGTTTCCAAAAGAACGCCACGGGGACTTACCTTCCCAACGAGCGGATGAGGGCCATTCTCTTCCCTAAGGCATCTGCGGATGCCATCATCCCTCGACCTGAGATCCCCTGCGTCCAGCTGACGGTCGATTCCGACGTATCGGACGCTTTGCAAGACATCCACATAGAGGATGAAAGCATGTCAGAGGTGTCAGACACCACTGAGAAGACCCTTCTGGCTGAGGGTCGCGAAGAGGAGCCTACAGTGGCTCATGAATCCGAGGAAGAGGGCGTTGCAACGGCTTCCGTGTCGTCAGTTATTGTCTCGGAACCTATTCCCTCTACGTCGTCCACTCATCTGCCCACGAAACCGGATGATTCCATGGATTCATACCAAACTATAATGGCGATCCTCGAGGAGAGGATTACGAAGAGGGACGAAGATTTCAAAAAGGAAATCCTTCGCTTGACGCTTCAATGCGGGCCTCAGAGTAGGCTCCACGTTAAGGAACTTCCTACCTGCTTCGTGACCAACCCGTGGAAGTATGAAGAGTACATCCCCATCACCAGCGGGAGGATCGTGATCTTGGACAAGCTAGGCGCCGTCCCCCTTGAAAAGGGGGAATTCTGGCCTAGCTTCGAGTCGTACCCGGATTGCTATGTACGACTCAAGTCGGAACGCGTTTCCAAGGAGGAAACAGAGCCGAAGGAGGTCATCGTGTTTGACCACACAAAGGCTCAATCCCTGATTGCAGGCTGCATGAAGGACAGGGGCTACACCAACTCTAAGGTACCAGCCCTTAGCAAAAAATACCCGTTTTTTTCTTGCTCTCAATACAATGGTCTTCCCCTTCGCGGAGAAGTCCTTCCTGACAGTGCTAAAAGCGGTGGAGGCGGAAAACCTTACCCTACATTGGAGGAATGTAGGCCCCTCTCCCTCGCCTTATCCCCCCAATGACAAGGACTGGAAGGACATCCAGTTAACCTTCTCTGTTGGAAAGTTGGAGGCCGACATTGCTGGACGTCAGTTCAGTGAGAGCCTCTCCAAACTATCTAAGTATCTCCTTCTTCAAGAACAGGATACGAAAGAGAGGCTGGCTGCCTCTCTCTCCCTCTAGGTGATCATGGAGACAATGTCTGGGGAACAGAGGACCCCAGGTGTATTCATGGTCCTGGCCAAGACCCATTTGGCAACCCTGACGAAGGACTTCTATAACTTCGTCAGAGCAAGGAGGGCCTACAGGGAGTTCGTGTTTTCATCAGCCCTGATCAAACATGAACCGAGGATGTTGATTGCCTCCAACATTTGGGGAAAGGATCTCTCCCACAATGACTTGGTCAAGGAGATCATCAACAAGGCAGCCACGGAGAATAGGAACCTTCTCCAAAAGTGGGGCATGTCATCAAATTGGAAGTCTTTTCCGGATGAAGGCCCCAAACCGAAGAAGAAGTCCAAAAGACCAAGAACGCAGCTTCAACAGGTGAAACACCCACTTCCCACGGCCGCAGCTCCCCAGTTGGTGGCGCAGCCCCAACAAACCTTTCAACTGTTTCCCCAGCTGGTGGTGACTCAGTCACCAGCCTTCACGCCTGCCTACGCGAGGCAGACTACTACCTTTCATGCTTAAGGTAAAGGCTCCGTGAAAGACTCCTCTAGACGTCCCTCCAGAATGAGAGGAGGCAGAGGAGCAAGCGGTCGAGGAGGCAAGCCCTCCGGACACCAGAAGCAATGAGATGCTTCGGTAGGAGGAAGAAGAAGACTCCGCCTTTTCAGGATCGTTGGACCTTCGATCTCTGAGCACACAGCATCATCAAGAACGGACTAGGCTAGAGCTGGAAGACAAATCCACCAGTTTTCCCCCTATTCTTCCAACACTCCTCCCCTGTCCTGAAAGAGTAGATCCAAAAACTCTTGAACAAAAAGGTGATCAAGAGAGCAAAGTCCATCAGGTTCCAAGGAAGACTGTTCTGTGTTCCCAAGAAAGACTCCGACAAACTCAGAGTCATTCTGGACTTGTCCCTTCTCAACAAGTTCATCGAGAAAAACAAGATTAAGATGCTGACCCTTCTGCACATACGAGCCCTATTGCCCCAAAAGGCATACACAGTCTCAATAGACATAGCGGACGCCTACTGGCACATTCCAATGAATCGCCAGACCTCCTCCTACCTAGGATTCAGGCTTCAAAGAAGACACTACGTTTTCAGAGTCATGCCCTTCGGCCTAAACATAGCCCCTAGGACCTTCACAAAGCTTGCAGAGACAACCGTTCAACAACTACGCCTACAAGGCGTCCAGGTGATGGCTTACCTTGACGATTGGCTGGTGTGGGCAGCATCAGAAAAGGAATGCCTGCAAGCCTCCGAGAATGTGATCCAATTCCTGGAAAATCTAGGATTTAAGATAAACACCAAATAGTCTCGACTATCTCCAGCTCAGAAGTTCCAATGGCTAGGCATACATTGGGACCTTCAGTCACACCGTCTTTCCATTCCGCTACAGAAGAGGAGGGAAATAGCGAGGTCTGTCAAGAGACTTCTCAATTCCAAATGGATTTCAAGACAACAACAGGAACGGGTGCTCGGCTCCCTCCAGTTCGCTTCAGTGACAGACCCAGTGCTAAGAGCACAGCTAAAAGATACATCGGGAGTTTGAAAGAATCAGGTAGTCGATTCCCCTGCTCCTAGAATAGTAGCCTAGGGGCTTTCGTATACTTTCGCAAATCCCCGGTTACCTTTATGTATAAGGTAATCTCTCCTCTCACTGAGGTAGCCTAGGCTGAATCCTAGCCCTCCTTGCCCTGAATTGTGATTCTGGTAAGGTTAGGCTAGGGTTTTGCTTCTCCGTCCCAAAGCCATTGTGCATGAGCTTTGCATTCGGGTCAGAACCTCAGAGTAGCTGTCGTGTTCCTCCAGCTAACCCAATAAGGTGAATGAACTCTCCTGTTGGACCTTGTTGGCTGGCAGAGGGGGGCCCTGCCCGCCATAGATCACACCTGAAGGGGTCATGAGACCCCTCCTCATTGTGGCCTAACGACTTGTCCTGCTCTTGCATACTCTGGGCTGGGAGATATGATTTTCCCTAGTCTAGGTTAGGCATGCTTAAGGATTCTGTTTCTTTATAGTTTAGGACGGCGTGATGATGCCGGTCCCTTTATGTACTAACTCACCCTAGGCTGGAAAATGTACTCTCCTTATACCTGGGGCGGTACATGTGCTGAAACAGAGTCCCCTTGTTAGAGTGCTGGGGAAGGCTTAAGTCAACTCCTTACACTCCTTACACAGGACCCTTTCCATCCCCCTCTGTCCTTTGGTGATGGCTTAGCCATCACACCCCTGTCCGCGGTCCTACATCTCATCGAGTGCCGATAGGGCGACTAGCTGTTCAGCTTCCCCCCGCACAGTGTTGCTTTGGGATAGCCATGCGGCAGGTTTAGCTGCCGGCGGGAGACCTTCTTTGTTTTTTAGAGTGTTCTTCGGTCCTCCCTTGGACTGCCACCCGCAGCCCTGTCCTTTGGTGATAGCTCAGCCATCACACCCCAGTCCGCTGTCCTACATCTCATCGAGTGCCGATAGGTTGTAGGGTCACCCTAGTCTTTCGCCTGCTGGGCCTAGCTGTTTAGCTTCCCCCGCACAGTGTTTATTTGGGATAGCCATGTGGCAGGTCTAGCTGCCGGCGGGAGACCTTCTTTTTGTTTTAGAGTGTTCTTCGGTCCTCCCTTGGACCGCCACCTGCAGCCCTAGCCGACTGATACCGTTAGAGCTGCGGCTGGATAGAAGCCTGATCATATGTTCTCCTCTTCCACTTGAACCCTCCTTCCCGAGAAAGGCGGGGTAAGGTTGGCGAAGCTGCCGCCCTCCTTTATCCTTCACTCACAGCTTTCTCTCTCTCTCCGGGCTAGTGCTGTTACTACGAGGCCCACTGTCACATCAACTATGCCGGTAACAGCCAGCAGTGTAGCCTAGGTCACCGCCCAGTCACCTAGTACGATGACAGGGTAGTTGTGCCTTCAGCCGGTTGCCCGCTAGCGGTCGGGGGTCGCTGGCATGTCAGTGGCCCGTCGGCAATGCATAGGGTTTTCTCCTTTACCCTGCCACATAGAAAGATGGCTTGTGTGGGTTGAATTCTGCCGGCGGTTCACCAGTGGCTGGTAGACCTCTGGCAGTCCAGAGGGTCGCCGGCTCCACATATATTTACAGTATTGTGACAGTGGAATGTCCTCTTGCACTAGCCCTGCCGTTAGTACGCCGGCAATGTCCGCTGTATGGCTCTATACAATAGCCAGTACATCTGTGATATAGTACATACTGTAGACAGAAAACTATGGTGGATAGTTATGCAATAGATAAATTCTAGCATACTCTGCGCATCCATGCACAGTCCCTTGCCGGAACCTACCTGAATTGGGGATTAATATCCTCTCCGTTTCTTTACGCTGATTGTTCATCAGCTCTCCTTTATTCCACTATTGATTCCTCGGAAGCGGTGTTGCTTACACTACTCTACCCCTATGGACTAGATTCTTCCTTTTGGGCCTCCCTCGATGGGCGCCATAGAATTAATAGTGGGGAAGGGTCACGGCAACTGGCTGGGCGGGATTCACAAGTATGTCTTTTTACTACTTCATTTCCAGCTTACCTATCCTAAGCTTACACTCGGAAAGGAATCTTATATTATAGTTAAGATTAAATTAAGATTAATCTAAGATTACTATAAGTCTAACATAATACACTTCCACATACTCATGTACCTTTCCTTTCATTACAGAAGGAGTACATCCGGTGTGAGAGCTCCTTCTGCAGCGTTCGGCGCCGGGACTTCTACGGCCATCTGGCGTGCGTCTTTCTCTGTCATCCAGGGGTCTCTGAGGTACTGGGACCCGCAGGTGTGCACTACGTGCAAGGACCTGCTCAACGAGGTGTTTGAGACTTTCCAGTCTGCGGAGTCAAGGGACATCAACCCGGGAGAAACTGCGCAAGGTGGTGCGTGGTTTCCAAAAAAAACGCCACGGGGACTTACCTTCCTAACGAGCCGATGAGGGCCATACTCTTCCCTAAGGCATCTGCGGATGCCATAATCCCTCGACATGAGATCCCATGCGTTCAGCTGACGG
The DNA here is from genome assembly GCF_036898095.1 of Palaemon carinicauda. Lineage (NCBI taxonomy): Eukaryota > Metazoa > Arthropoda > Malacostraca > Decapoda > Palaemonidae > Palaemon > Palaemon carinicauda. The sequence continues at coordinate 37,669,132 of NC_090748.1, forward strand.
TCAATTCCGAAGTATCGGACGCTTTGCAAGACATCCACATAGAGGATGAAAGGATGTCAGAGGTGTCAGACACCACTGAGTAGACCCTTCTGGCCGAGGGTCGCGAAGAGGAGCCTACGGTGGCTCCTGAATCCGAGGAAGAGGGCGTTGCAACGGCCTCCGTGTCGTCAGTTATTGTCTCGGGACCTATTCCCTCTACGTCGTCCACTCCTCTGCCCACGAAACCGGATGATTCCATGGATTCATAACAAACTATGAGGGTGATCCTCGAGGAGAGGTTCACGAAGAGGGACGAAGATTTCAAGAAGGAAATCCTTTGTTTGACGCTTCAATGCGGGCCTCAGAGGAGGCTCAAGGTCAAGGAACTTCCTACCTGCTCCATAACCAACCCGTGGAAGCATGCCGAGTACATGCCCATCACCAGCGGGAGGATCGTGATCTTGGACAAGCTAAGCGCTGTCCCCCTTGAATAGGTGGATTTCGGGCCTAGCTTCGAGTCATACCCGGATTGCTATATATGTACGACTCAAGTCGGAACCCGTTTCCAAGAAGGAAACAGAGCCGAAGGAGGTCATCGTGTTTGACCACACAAAGGCTCAATCCCTCATTGTAGGCTGCCTGAAGGACAGGGGCTACACCAACTCTAAAGTACTAGCCCTTAGCAAGATATACCCGTCTTTTCTTGCTCCCAATACAATGGTCTTCCCCTTTGCGGAAAAGTCCTTCCTGACAGTGCTAAAGGCGGTGGAGGCGGGGAAACCTTACCCTACATTGGAGGAATGTAGGCCTCTCTGCCTCGCATTATCCACCCGATGACAAGGGCTGAAAGGACATCCAGTTAACCTTCTCTGTTGGAAAGTTGGAGGCCTACATTGCTGGACGTCAGTTCAGTGAGAATCTCCCCAAACTGTCCAAGTATCTTCTTCGTCCAGAACAGGATACGAAAGAGAGGCTGGCCACCTCTCTCTCCCTCCATGTGATCATGGAGACAATGGCTGGGGACCAGAGGGCCCCAGGTGTATTCATGGTCCTGGCCAAGACCCATTTGGCAACCCTGATGAAGGACTTCTATAGCTTCGTCAGAGCAAGGAGGGCCTACAGGGAGTTCGTGTTTTCATCAGCCACGATCAAACATGAACCGAGGATGTTGATTGCCTCCAACATTTGGGGAAAGGATTATTCCCCCAAAGACTTGGCCAAGGAGATCGTCAAGAAGGCCTCCACGGAGAATAGGAACCTTCTCCAAAAGTGGGGCATGTCATCAAAGTGGAAGTCTTCTCCGGATGAAGGCCCCCAACCGAAGAAGTCCAAAACACCAAGAACGCAGCTTCAACAGGTGAAACACCCACTTCCCACAGTCGCAGCTCCCTAGTTGGTGGCGCAGCCCCAACAAAACTTTCAACTGTTTCCCCAGCCGGTTGTGACTCAGTCACCAGCCTTCACGCCTGCCTACGAGAGGCAGACTACTACCTTTCGTAGGCTCCGTGAAAGACTCCTCTAGACATCCCTCCAGAGGGAGAGGAGGCAGAGGAGCAAGCGGTCGAGGAGGCAAGCCCTCCGGACACCAGAAACAATAAGATGCTTCCTGTAGGAGGAAGACGAAGACTCAGCCTCTTCAGGGATCGTTGGACCTTGGATCCCTGGGCTCACAGCATCATCAAGAACGGACTAGGCTGGAGCAGGAGGTCAACTCCATCAGTTTTCCCCCAATTCTTCCAACACTCCACTCCCGTCCTGGAAGAATACGTCCAAGAACTCTTGAACAAAAAGGTGATCAAGAGGGCAAAATCCATCAGGTTCCAAGGAAGACTGTTCTGTGTTCCCAAGAAAGACTCCGACAAACTCAGAGTCATTCTGGACTTGTCCCCTCTCAACAAGTTCATTGAGAACAACAAGTTCAAGAAGCTGACCCCTCAGCACATACGAGCCCTATTGCCCCAAAAGGCATACACAGTCTCAATAGACATGGCAGACGCCTACTGGCATATTCTAATGAATAGCCAGACCTCCTCCTACCTAGGATTCAGGCTTTCAGAGCCATGCCCTTCGGCCTAAATCTAGCCCCAAGGATCTTCACGAAGCTTGCAGAGACAACCGTTCAGCAACTACGCCTACAAGGCGTCCAGTTGATTGCTTACCTTGACGATTGGCTGGTGTGGGCAGCATCAGAAAAGGAATGCCTGCATGCCTCCGAGTAAGTGATCCAATTCCTGGAACATCTAGGATTTAAGATTAACACCAAAAAGTCTCGACTATCTCCAGCTCAGAAGTTCCAATGGCTAGGCATACATTGGGACCTTCAGTCACACCGTCTCTCCATTCCGCTACAGAAGAGGAGGGAAATAGCGAGGTCTGTCAAGAGACTTCTCAAATCCAAATGGATTTCAAGACCACAACAGGAACGGGTGCTCGGCTCCCTCCAGTTCGCTTCAGTGACAGAGCCAGTGCTAAGAGCACAGCTAAAAGATACATCGCGAGTCTGGAGAAGATACGCATCAAGCGCTCAAAGAGATCTCAAAAGACCACTACCATCCCGGCTACAATCACTCCTCAAGCCATTGTCGAAGGCCAAGAAGTTCAAGAGGTCAGTACCTCTGTAACTACCTCCGCCCTCGGTCTTCATCCATTCGGATGCATCGCTAGAAGGATGAGGGGTCACTACCATCAACGTCAAGTTCAAGGAACGTGATCCCCTGTGTTCAAGACATTTCACATCTACATCTTTTAGGCCATGGCAGTCTTTCTCACATTGAAGAGGCTGTCCCCGCGTCAATCAGTCCACATACGACTAACTCTGGACAGCGACATGGTGGTCCGATGTCTGAATCGTCAGGGCTCAAGATCGTCCCAACTCAACCAAGTGTTGTTGCCCATCTTCCGTCTGGCGGAGAAGAAAAGATGGCACCTCTCAGCAGTTCACCTTCAAGGGTTTCGCAACGTGACGGTGGATGCTCTATCCAGGATAGCTCCGATAGAGTTAGAATGATCCCTAGACGCAGACTCATTCTCTTTCATCTCTCACCAAGTCCCGGAACTGCAGATCGACTTCTTCGCAACGAGCAACAACAAGAAACTTCCTCGCTACGTGGCCCAATACGAGGACCCTTGAGCGTATGCGGTGGACGCCATGTCCCTGGACTGGAACAGATGGACCAAGATTTACCTTTTCCCTCCGCCCAACCTTTTGCTAAAGGTCCTCACCAAGCTGAGATCCTTTCAAGGAATAGCGGCCCTAGTAGCCCCCAAGTTGCCCCGGAGCATGGTTCCCATTGATCCTGGAATTACAACCGAAGCTAATTCCCCTGCCGGACCCAGTTCTGTCCCAACAAATTCAGAAGTCGACTGTCTTCGCTTCATTACAGAAAACCCGAGACCTTCATCCCATGATTTTCTCTCCCTAGCCGTCAAGATGAGGTTTCGGATCCCGAAAGAAAGTTTACACTTCTTGGAGGAATATAAAACGAAATCTACCAGAAGGCAATATGAGTCATCTTGGAAGAAATGGGTGGCCTTTGTTAAGGCGAGAAATCCTTCGGAAATATCAATGGACTTTAGCTTGTCCTTTTTCATTCACCTTCATGGACAAGGCTTAGTGGCTAACACTATTTCCACGTGTAAATCGGCCTTGACAAGACCCTTACTATACGCCTTCCAGATTGACCTGTCCAGCGAAATCTTCAACAAATTGCCGAAGGCATGTGCTAAACTCAGACCTGCAGCCCCTCCGAGACCTATCCTCTGGTCTCTTGATAAGATGTTACATTTTGCCTCAGGTTTGAACAATGAGACTTGCCCTCTGAAAGATTTGACTCAAAAAGTGATTTTCTTGTTTGTTCTAGCCTCAGGGGCTAGAGTTAGTGAAATTGTGGCATTATCAAGGGAAGAAGGCCAGATTCAGTTCGCAGAAACAGGCCAACTCACCCTCTTTCCTGCCCTAACGTTTCTCGCCAAGAACGAGCTATTCACTAAGAGATGGGGTCCCTGGAGAATCTGCCCTCTGAAGGAAGATATCTCCCTGTGTCCAGTGGAGAGTCTAAAGGTCCATCTTCGCAGAACTTCAGACTTCTGTGGAGGACAGCTTTTTAAAGGAGAAACATCGGGTTCCGACTTGTCACTTAAACAACTAAGGGTGAAGATCACCTATTTCATTCGCAGAGCGGATCCTGACAGTACACCCGCAGGTCACGATCCTAGGAAAGTCGCCTCTTCCTTGAATTTCTTCCAATCAATGGATTTAGAGAGTCTTCGCTCGTTTACATGATGGAAGTCATCCAGAGTGTTCTTTAAATACTATGCAAAGCAAGTGCAATAGGTGAAACACTTTGTGGTAGCATAAGGTAGTGCGCTAAACCCTGCAGCTTAGTGCTACGAAGAACAGTGAGTTATATGGGACTGTAACTCTACTCTAAGGGTGACTGTTGACACTAGTGCGCAACATAGTGTAATTTGTGTTACCATGGTGACCCCACGGACTGTTCTAATATACTGAGGTGAAGTTACATAGACTAAACACTTGTGCCACGTGTTTATGACATTATGTGTATATTAATACATTCTCAGAAAGACATTACAATTCCTATAGAATCGACATGTGTGGGGGGCAATTTTCCTTTTCAGGTACCATGATCATTTCTGTCTATGTTCCAAGTCTATGTAATTTATTTGCATCTTTTATTACAGCCTTACATTATAATCTATGTATGCTAATTCTTATCTATTGTTAATATATAGATTTATTGGTTTTCGTGCATCTTATTTCGCCCTAACATTATGATAAAATCTGTTTGAGAGTATTATTATGCCCTCTACTCTGCATGATGTGCTTGAACAATAGAATTCTATTGTTTCTACGCTTAAACAAACCCATCTGCTTTGGTGTAACTTGTTCTGACACGTGATACATACTCTATCTATCTCCTTGCTCTAAGACCGGTA
>NC_090748.1:37676566-37681566 GCF_036898095.1 Palaemon carinicauda
TAGTGATCGAATTTAGTGAATTTTCGTTAGTGTACAATCAATAGTAATACCTCCACTGTTTTTGAGCTCTCCATTCTGCGATCTAGGTGCCGTATTTCATACGTCATCGCAAGTATTACTGATAGTTTGGAGGAAGTGCAGTTCAAGGAATCGGTACTTAGTCGCCGTTCTGTTGCCTTGATGTTGCCGACTATCGTTTTTTTTTTTTTTTTGCGTTCCTTAGTTACCCCATACGTATTAGAATGCTTCTAGATTAATTTCCTTCATATGGTACTCATCCCCTCTTGCTGATTATTTGAGGAAGAGTAGTGCAATGAATCGGTACTTAGTCGCCGTTCTGTTGCCTTGAAATTGCCGAATATCGCTACTGGGTTCTTTAGTCACCCCATATATATTGGAACATTTAGGGTAACCATCCCCTCTCATCATTCATGGATTAATTTCCCTCAGGGATTACTGTCCTTTTCCTAGTGCTTTGTTAAGTTAGTTTTGTGAAATTGATTTTGTACAACCTCAGTGTACGTTCCTTAGTGTATTTTGCATAGTAAAGTGATAGTTTAGTGAAAGTGACGTTGTGCAACCTCCAGTGTATGTTAATTAGTGGTTCTTATATATTTAAGTGAGTTTTGGTGAAAAGTGACGTTAACTAGTGCATCGTGCGTGGTTAGTAATAGTTTCGAAAAACTTAGTGACGTAGGTTGTTTCTGTGCTTTCGTTAGGATAACGTTCAGTGGCAGTTCAGTGAAATATTTATTGACTATTAGTGTATATTTCTTAAAAGTAGTAATGTATTCATACCCATGACAGTAAGTGTTAGTGATTCGGTGATTTATTGACCTCATGTTAGTGATTCGGTGATTTATTGAGCTCGTGTTAGTTATTCGGTGATTTATTGACCTCGTGGTAGTGATTCGGTGATTTATTGACCTCGTTTTAGGGATTCGGTGATTTATTGACCTCGTGTTAGTGATTCGGGGATTTATTGACCTCGTGTTAGTGATTCGGTGATTTATTGCCCTAGTGCTTAGAGATTCGGTGAATCGACCATAAAGGGATAGAGATTCAATACTTCTGTGATTTAGCCATTGGTGATTCAGTGTTTTAGTGATAGTGATACAGTGATTCGGTGACAGTGACTCGGAAAGTGCTCGTAGTGGACCAAAAGTGCTTTTTGTGATCCACCATGTCTTCCAACGTAGAGAAGTTTTTAGAGGACACTCGGGGGCACCTCTTATCGTTGAAAGATGCCAAGAAAAACGACCTGCGAAAGATTGCTGAATAAGCAGGGATTCCTGTATTGCCCTCCATGGTGAAAGTGGAACTGCTGGGTAGAGTTTTGGATTTACTGGTAGCCAAAGCTTCCGTTTCATCAGAAGAAACTGCTTCCCTTCGGCCCCTTACATTAGGGATAGGTGAAGCTAAGGCTATAGAGGATACAGAATTAGTGAAGCTCAAGTTGCAGCTTGAATTGGAGAGAGAGAAAAAGGAAGCTCGTCAAGCTGAATACGAGCAGAAAGAAAGGATGATAGCCTTGAGACAACGGGAAAGAGAAGAAAAGATAAATATGGAGAGACAGCTGGCCAGTATCAGGTTGAACGAGAAAGGCAAAGAGAGAGAGCTTAGCGAAGGTTTTTCCCTCACTAAGGCTCTTAAACTACTACCCCCATTTGATGAGAAAGAACCAGACGTGTTCTTTGGTATTTTTGAAGACACAGCCACAACCTTGCATTGGCCAGAAGAACAATATGTTCTACTCATTCGGAGTGCACTGAAAGGCAAGGCTGCTCATATAGCTTCGCAAATGTTAAAGGAACGAGATTACTATGTCCTGAAGAAAGCTGTCCTTGATGCCTATACCATTACAGCTGAAGGGTATAGACAAATGTTCAGGAACTCCATAAAAGGAATCAACCAAACTTATTTGGAATTGTTTCAGGTCAAATTAAAACATTTTAAAAAATGGCTGGAATCTGAAAACATAACTACTTTTGAACAACTACAGAACCTAATGTTACTAGAAGAATTTTTTAGGAGAATTCCTTCCAACATTTCTATGTACATCAGAGAACGGCAGGAGAAGGAGGGGAAGAAAGCGGCTCTTCTTGCTGATGAATATCACCTCATCCATAAGGTCAAGAAACATAACTCTACAGATCAGGCAAGTATAAATATTCATTGTTCCCTCTGTAAACAGAAGGGACATGCCATAAAAGACTGTCCTAACCCCCGATGTCAATTTTCTAAGGTTATGCAGCCTTCTCAGCAAACAGCAGGGAACAGACCAGAGACTACTCAGAGCAAAAGCCAAAGAATGATTGCTCTCCATTGTTTTCAAGTCACAAATGACTTCTCTGATTTCCTTTGCTCTGGTACTGTCAATAATTATCCTGTAAAGTTGTTAAGAGACACAGAATCGTCACAAACTATACTAAGTGGTAAATTGAAACCTCTGACTCAGCCTACTAATAAATCTGTTACCATTACTGATTTATCCAGTAAATTAGTGTTACCTCTGGTTAATATGTATATAGATTGCCCTTACTTTACTGGAAGAACTGAAGTTGCCTTACTGGATAGAGATTTGCCTTGTGAGAAAGCTGATATTCTGCTAGGAAATGATTTAGCTGAAGGAACTGTCTTACCTAATCTCATTGTTTCTCAACCAGGGTGTGTTATAGAAAATGAGCAGAACCAACAGGAAGTTCTACCTTGCCAAGCTACCACTCGGTCTGCTGCTACTAAAGCTGCAATTGGATCTCCCAATGATGACGACACCTCAAACTCCTCACCGAGCTTACCAGACTTGGTTGGTCTCCATCGGGATGATTTCGTCAATCTTCAGAGATCAGATGATAGCCTTAAGGATTGCTTCAATAAGGTTGAAAATCCCTCGGATACAAACCATAAGTTACCCTTATTTTATCTAGAGAATAATATCCTCATGTGTCATTACAGGTCTCCTACACTGACTGACAAAGACTCGTGACTCGACTGTCATCAACTGGTTGTACCTTGCAGCCTCCGATCTTCAATCATGAAATTAGCCCACTCTGCTGAGATTCATCTAGGCATCAAGAAGACATACAGGCACTTCCTAGAAGATTTCTACTGGCCCAAAATGAAGATGGACGTAAAGAGTTTCGTAGAGAGGTGTCATGTGTGGCAAGTTACCAGAAGACCTAATGAAAAGATACCACCAGCCCTCTAGTGCCCATTGTGGTCCCTAATACACCTGATGATAAAATAATTATAGATTGTGTTGGGCCTTTACCAAAAACTAGCCGGCGTAATGAATATATACTATGTGTTCTTTGCCCCACTACTAGGTTCCCTCTAGCATTTCCACTTAAAAATATCTCTGCTTGAACCATTATCCAACAGCTGATTAAAGATTTTACATTGTTTGGTTTTCCCAGGGAACTTCAATGCGATAGAGGTACCAATTTTACCAGTACATTATTCCAGAGTGCTCTCCATCAGTTTAACATCTTTAATGTTCTCTCGTCAGCCTATCATCCTCAGTCCAAATGGGGCCTTAGAGAGAGTTCATCAGACTCTTAAGAATTTGCTACGATGCTACGGAATGGAAATGGAGAAGGAATGGGATGAAGACCTAGTCTTACCTCTGTACATACTTCGATGCGTACCAATTGAGTCTACAGGAGTTTCTCCATTCGAGATGATGTTTGGATGAAGACCCAGGTCCAACCTCAGCATGATAAAAGAACAGATACTAAAAGGCTCTAAGAAAGAAAATCTGGTAAGCTTTTCCCAATACTTGAAGTCCTTGGAGGAGAAGTTGTTGCATATCCATGCCTTCGCTCGAAAGAACTTGCAGCATGCTCAAGAGCTTATGAAGGATAGATATGAAAGAAGGCAAAGGTAAGAGAGTTTAAGTGTGGAGATAAGGTGCTGGTATATCGCTGCATACCTGGCTCTCCCTCAAGAGAGAAATTCATGGGACCTTATGAGATTATCAGGCGGACCACAAAAACATATTATATTATTGCAACTCCTGACAGACGTAAGTCTACTCTGCTTGTACATGTGAACTTCATAAAACCCTATCGAGAATATACATATATATATATATATATATATATATATATATATATATATATATATATATATATATATATATATATATATATATATATATATATATATATATATATATATATATATATATATATATAAATATATATATATATATATATATATATATATATATATATATATATATATATATATATATATATATATATATATATATATATAGTATATATATATATATATATAAGTATATATATATATATATATATATATATATATATATATATATATATATATATATATATATATATATATATATATATATATATTTATATTTATATATAAGTATATATATATATATATATATATATATATATATATATATATATATATATATATATATATATGTGTGTAATTCATGACTTTAAATCTGCCAAACAGAGTTTGTCACTAACGCCTCTTAATCACGGGTCACAGAATGAAATGCAGAATGAGGTGCAGACTCTTATCCAGGTTGGTACAGAGGTGAGCCATGAGGATGACGAGACTGATTTCAGGGTGAAGTCTAGTTTTTCTTGGAAGGACATGAACAATTCGGAAATTCTGAAGTCCCTTCCACAGTTCCTAGACTGTTCACCCAATCAAAAGAAAGACTTCAGTGTACTCATTAGCAAGTATGCATCAATTTGTTCAGATAGGCCTGGAAGTTGCACCAAAGTAAAGCATGATGTTGTACTAGAACCTAATACAAACTCCATCAGACAATCTTTTTACAGGGTATCTCATCGCCATCTGCCTATCTTGAAACAGGAAGTGGAATACTTGCTAGAACATAACCTCGCCAAGCCCAGTACATCCCCATGGGCTTCTCCATGCATTGTGGTAAGGAAAGCCAACAATACCTACCGCATGTGTACTGATTATAGAAAACTTAATTTAATGAGTGT
>NC_090748.1:37694066-37719066 GCF_036898095.1 Palaemon carinicauda
TGCTCGGAGTAAAACCCCTAGGTAGGTGTTGTTGATATCAAAATGGCAAAAGACCCCTCGTCTATTAACCGGGCATCTTGTAATTACAGGTAGTAGGTTGGTCAGGACACAAGCCACCCATTAAGATACTACTGCTGAAGACTTACTGGAACTTTTAACAAGGCAGAGAGTATTACATCGGATCCCCCTCTCTAGTTAACCCTTTACTCAAGGGGTCAGTAACTGCAACGTAGTTGTTCAATGGCTTCTCTCCTATTGGTAAGAGTAAAAGAGATTTTTTTAGCTATGGTAAGCAACTCTTTCAGGATAACGACATTCCAAAATCAATCCATGGTTCCTTAGTCTTGGGTAGTTTTAGGTGAGAGTTCGCTTGATTGAGGGTACACTCGGGTACGCTATTTTATCTTCTTTCTCTTCCTCTTGTTTTTTTTTATTTTCAGTTTTTTATAGATTATATATGATAGATATAATTTAATGTTGTTAATTATCTTAAAATATCTTAGTTTTGATTGTTATCACTTTTCTCCTAGTGTATTTGTTCCCTTGTTTCCTTTCCTCACTGGGCTATTCCAACTAGGGTTGTAGCTTAGCCAGTAATAATAATAATAATAATAATAATAATAATAATAATGATGATAATAATAATAATAATAATAATAATAATAATAATAATAATAATAATAATAATAATAATAATAATAATAATAATAATAAATGAAACCTTCTTAAATCGGATAAGGATTTTACATTTTCACAACAAAAGAATTTCATATACGAAGATATGTGTTCATAAAGTACGAGCAAAGCTAAGAAATGACACTGAGCAATGACCATATTTACAATAATTGTCTGACCATATATAGATACCTACTATGATTTTCAATATCGAGATAAAAAATTTGAGAAAAACCATCAGCATCTCTACAGTATGTAAGATATATGAATTCTTGTGGCAGGATTTTTATATCTATTACCAGCAACATTGCGAACCCTTCCATTCCTTAGAATCCTTAACAGCCTCTCTTAATGTAAACTTTTGTGATATTCAGCCTTTGACAGAAGCCCTGCCACCGCCAACTATTTAAGTATAACTTATAATGCTCAAATTCATAACGTAATTAGTTCCTGGTTATGTTTAGAGTAAGTTCGAGATGAAAAGATTGCACAATTAAGATATTACCAGAGAGATTCACATATATCTAATGGGCTGTTGTTGTGGATTTTAATGTTTAATTTATGTTCATAGCAACCTACAATTTTCATCTCCTTTTGGCTATTATATTGGTGTGTTTCAGTGTGATAAGTTGGATAGGAGATATATATTTCTAGAATAGATAATTTAAAAAAGGCATTTCGTTGTTGAAAGTTATTGGGGAAAGAGATCTCCCAAATAAATGCATGAAGGAAAGTTGAGATAGTATAATTAAGGAGAAAGCCAAAGCATCTCGATGTATGTATATATATATATATATATATATATATATATATATATATATATATATATATATATATATATATATATATATATATATATATGTATGTATGTATACCAAGGCACTTCCCCCAATTTTGGGGGGTAGCCGACATCAACAAAAGAGAAAAAACCAAAAAGGGGACCTCTACTCTCTACGTTCCTCCCAATCTAACAAGGGACTCAACCGAGTTCAGCTGGTATTGCTAGGGTACCACAGCCCACCCTCACCCGTTATCCACCACAGATGAAGCTTCATAATGCTTAATCCCCTACTGCTGCTACCTCCGCGGTCATCTAAGGCACCGGAGGAAGCAGCAGGGCCTACCAGAACTGCGTCACAATCGCTCGCCATTCATTCCTATTTTCAGCACGCTCTCTTGCCTCTCTCACATCTATCCTCCTATCACCCAGAGCTTCCTTCACTCCATCCATCCACCCAAACCTTGGCCTTCCTCTTGTACTTCTCCCATCAACTCTTGCATTCATCACCTTCTTTAGCAGACAGCCATTTTCTATTTTCTCAACATGGCCAAACCACCTCAACACATTCATATCCACTCTAGCTGCTAACTCATTTCTGACACCCGTTCTCACTCTCACCAATTCGTTCCTAACCCTATCTACTCGAGATACACCAGCCATATATATATATATATATATATATATATATATATATATATATATATATATATATATATATATATATATATATATATATATATACATATTAAATTTATTACTAGCAAAGCTACATTCCCAGTTGTAAAAGCAAGATGTTAAAAGCCCAAGGGGTACAACAAGGATAATTAGCCCAGTGAGGAAATGAAAAAATTAAAAAAAATAATTAAATAAATAAACGATATAAGAAGTAATGAAAGATTAGAATAAAATATTTTGAAAAAATAACAAAAATAAAACAGATAATTCATATATAACTTTAGAAAGACTTATGTCAGGCTGTTTCACATAAAAATATTTTCTGCAATTTTGAGCTTTTGAAGTTCTACTGATTCAACTACTCTCTCTCTCTCTCTCTCTCTCTCTCTCTCTCTCTCTCTCTCTCTCTCTCTCTCTCTCTCTCTCTCTCTCTCTATCTCTCTCTCTTGTCATTTTGAAATACATAATGCCGAAGGAAAAGCAAATATTTATATGCAATTTGGCTTTTTCTATTAAACTATATATTTCAGAACACATAGGCGACTGTTCAATCTAAATTAATGCACGCTTCAAAAATGTATACCTACATGTGAGATATGAACAATTGTCTTTAACTAATGACCTGCCAGGAGTCGAACCCTGGTCCAGGAAACTTGTATTAACAATGACATACCACTTGGTCACGAGGTGGTATGTGAATGTTAATATAAGTTTCCTGGACCAGGATTCGACTCCCGTCCGGTCAGAAGTTGTTTTCTTTTTATGCTTTAGCCTGGGCTCTGATCCTGAGGTCGTTAAGAGAATCCACACATTAATGTATCTATATATATATATATATATATATATATATATATATATATATATATATATATATATATATATATATATATATATATATATATATATATATATATATATATGCATATATATATATATATATATATATATATATATATATATATATATATATATATATATATATATATATTGTTAGTCGTATTTAAAAATTAAAGACTATCAATTAAGTCAGTTGGTCTATTGATATGATAGGTAAATCTCGCTGGTATCTCCTGAATGTTAATTGTCATTGTCCCTACAAAGTCAGGCTATTTGAATCTCCTAGCAATCATCCTATCAAAAAAGAAATATATATAACCTTTAACCCGGTCATTGGACACACAAGCAAATATCTAATCAATCTACAACTACGAGGGTTCTAATGATAAAACGCGACGCAATAACTGATTCCATAAACAAAACGATTAGTTAAATTTGATATACTTCGGAATTCATTATCTCAACACTTGCATACTTTAGTGTGTATAGGTAGCCTACTTTGTTCATCAACCAATATTTTTCATTCACCATTCATCTGGTATGTCTTTATTATCGGAAAAGTGTTATTTATCAGGTATTATTATTATTATTATTATTATTATTATTATTATTATTATTATTATTATTATTATTATTATTATTATTATTATTATTATTATTATTATTATTATTATTATCTAGGATTGAAACACCATTTTACACACACGGAGTTGAAGGTGATAGCTGCTTCAGTGGCAGTGAACTTTTCCTATGTTCCAAAATTCTTCTATTTCAGAAATACTACGTTCTGCCAGTAACTGAGAGTATCTAATCGTATGGAAGGTGTGGATATTCATAAAATCTTCTTATTAGCTGTAATAGATAGTTCAAAAGTACTATTAGGAGGCATTGTCCAAGGGAGGTTTGGGTGACAATTCCAAGTAGGTCCAAGTTCAAGGATCGGTTCTTGATTAAGTAGTCTTGCGCGCTAGCACAACGTATTCGGCAGACTGAATGATAGGACATCGACGTATATAGAACATCCAAAGCTTGTCTTCAAACTGGGGATCTACTAACTGTCAATCCTTGGGGGTTATTTGAAGTTGATTAAGAACTACTGTGCTCTGCCCAGAGGTGAAACTTAGTAAGAGGTACTCACTGAAAGTACGTTCTTTACCGTATACAAATTTCAATTGTCAATGCTTTGCCCAAAAAGCTTGGCTATGAAAAACGTCCCTAGCAATTCCAAGGATGCAGTCTAAGTTTTCTCTTAAGACTATCTGCAGTGCACAGCAGGCGGAACCAAAAATTAGACTCCACATTGGTCATAAAAAAATGGTTGCAGTAGTAGTAGAAAAGGTTTTATAGCAGCAAGTCCCAGTAAGTAGAAGAGACTGGGATAGGAAATGGAATGATTATGAGTATTGAAAACGAGCATCTACAAGTATAAGAATACATTTCTGCTCCTGAGGGAAAAGGTGAAGGGATGTGGGAATGATGTTTAGTAAGATTTGTTGGATTGGGAAGGTATAATGGCTCTACTCGGTTGAGACTCTCCTTTCCTTTAGGAATGGAAGAGAGGGTGGAGGTGCTGGAACAAACTTCTAATACTTGCAACTGTGTGTCTAATGACTCCCAATTCTACTTTGAAGGATGTTCGTTCGGTCATTGATGATTGTCCACAGTTCATCTCTGGACGGATACTCCTAGACTTTAAGTCATAGCCAACAAGGGTAGTCGATTCTGGACTAGTTTGGACAGTGCTCTGTAAGTGGTACTTACAAAATTTATGATTATTAAGGTTGAGGATAGGGATGGATGTCTCTAGAGAGATTTGGAAAACCAGATTCGGCTAAAGTTTGGAGCCAAAAGGAAAAGATCAAGTAATGATAAACCCCTAAATCCTATTGGTACTTGCGCGACCAGGTGAAACTTGTAGTAGCGAGACGAAATGAGAAGGAGGGATTGGGTGAGTTCCTGTGAAGCTTAATATGGTAAAGGAGGATAGAATTTTAGTTGAAGTTGAGTGGAAGGTGGCTAAAGAGAAAGAGGAAGAGTCTTAGATGGTGAGAGAAATTCATGACTACTTTGAGCGGAGTAAGTTGGTGTTATTGGAGGACAGGCTAGTGTTGCACATTATTAGAGATAAGATTTAACAGGAGGACAGTAGGATGTGTTACCCAAGCATCATGTAGATTGTAGTGATGTAGGGAACAATTTGGGAGATTTGGTGTTGGTAAGGATAGGATAAGTTCTGATGGTAGAAGGAGACCGCTTTGTATAGAGCGGAAGCTGTGTTGGGGAAATTGATGAAGTTAAAATGAGGAAAGGGCTCCGGTCAGACAGGTGTAGACCGTTACTCTGTAGGGGTTAGAATCATTTAGGGATGTTGTACTTGATGTAAGGAAGGGTAGGAGTTTTACCTTGGATACGAGCGCAGGTCCTATGGTCCACGGAAAACCTGAAAAAAATGTGAGTACTAGCTAATAAGTATTTAATCACCTGCTAAGTGGACAAGGGTAAGTCTAAAAGTATATTTTGCAGAGAAGAAATCATTACTTTAGAAGTTAACCTGAAAAGAGATCGCAGTATTTCCATTGTCTTCCGCCAGGAGCAAAGGTATTTCAGACATAGTTCATGGATTATTACTGCTAGACTTCTGGGTGATGCTTTGAATAAATTGTAAGTTGTAAACTTCGTGGTGATTATGTACCATGTGGCTGATCTACAGGAAGCTAAATGTTCTTGTATTACTACACCAAGGAGTTGGGCGTGATAGTGGTTGTACCTTGACTTACAAACTTATGATAAGGAACAGTTTAAAATGACGCCAACAGTGCCTACCTGCAACGCACTTCTGACAAGGATGTCCACTTCATTTCCTGGGATGCCAGTGTGCCTGGAGGTCCAATTTAGGGTGGTCTATCTGTTTTGAAGAAAGTGAATATATGCGATATGGTTGATTGAAAAGAGCAATAAGGTATTTTCTTTGATAATCTTGCTTTTGAAGGATACAATGGCATTTCTGGACTTAATGTGGATGGTTGTACTTCCTTGAGCGATGAGTGAGTATTCAAGCACCAGTTCTGTTTACAGGGTAGAGTCATTGTTTGGAAGCTGTTAATTGTTCTTTTTTTTTACTTTTTAAACTTTACTTCAAACCTGAATTGAAGCTTACTCTGAATTTACCTTCACGACGATGAATGATGGATTTTGGCCAGTTACTGGCGGAATGGAGTATTACAGAGAAAAAAAAAACTCATTACAAATATTGAGAAGATATATTATAAAATAAATGTTTCCGTGGAAACAATCATATTTAATCAATTATTATTGTTTAGTATCACTTTTATATTATTATTATCATCACTATTCACCTAACTGCAACCATGGTCAGAGGAGCCAAATGTTGCATGATTTTGTATATTTTAAAGAAAATAACCGAAAATCGTATACCATTAGGTAAATAGTGTTGATGAAGGGTACTTACGCAAAAGTTAGAGCAAGAAGACACTTCTATACTTGCTCATCAGCAATAACAAAATATTCCACAAGGTTTTCACATCGAATGTGAATTATTCCAGGATTTAGTCATTTCAGGAATACTTTGTAATATCGAACCTCATTAAGGAAATACAAGCATGATAAAGATAAATTGTTGAAGGTCAAATTGCTTTCCATGTAGTTGTAAGCTTTTGAACAGGTTGCCAGATACCCAGCTCAGAGCACTCAGATTTTTGTAGCAACGCTAAAATGTATAAACATAATATTGACGACAAAGATTTTAGCATTCCACAGTAGGTCCAGTATTTTATTACCATGAACTGCCCATGACTGAGTCAATAATAAAAAAGAGATTATTTTTTTCAACTTTAAACATGCTAGCTTCCTCCACACAAGTGCATTGGTCATATTACTCTCCGTTTTACTATTGCTGGGTTGGTTTCATAATATTATTGTTTTTCAATATCTTATTGTTTTGCTTCTTTCTATAAGTTGGCGTTTCTTTTTTTAATTCTATTAATCTAAATGACTTTGTATACGCTTTGGATTTTTTTTACCGTATATATATTTTCGATTTGTCGCAATTATGTGTTTGCGTGGATAGAATATATATATATATATATATATATATATATATATATATATATATATATATATATATATATATATATATATACATATATATATATAAATATATATATATATATATATATATATATATATATATATATATATATATATATATATATATATATATATATACTGTATATATATATATATATATATATATATATATATATATATATATATATATATATATATATATATGTATATATATATATATATATATATATATATATATATATATATGTATATACATATATATATATATATATATATATATATATATATATATATATATATGTATGTATACATTTTTATATATGTATATATATATGTATATATTAAAATATATATATTTACATATATATATATATATAGAAACTGTATGGTTACTAATTGAAACGTTTTAGAAATACTTTTACATCAAATTTTACAAACATTATTATATGCTGAGAAGGCGAATATATTCCAGCCATTGAGAAATATATAAAGAAGTAAAGATGCTATTATTCAAAACTCTGTTCATTTAAAAAATCTCTGGGATGAATGAGGATCCAACACGATGTAAGCATTCCTTTAAACATGAAGTCACTAAAAAATAGTATCCGAATTTTGTAGCGATGATCAAATGTTTTACATTAGGAGAGGAAGACACTGATGCCCCATATAGCAGGTGCTGTTTTGCTAATAGTTTTTGTTATAATCTTAAATCAGTCACGAAAAGATTTAGGCCTACTTCATGTGATATGCCTTTTTACACCTATGACGGGTCATTGCCATACATAAATCGTCCGTTTCCTTTATAAGGGTGACCTTATCACGGCTATAAACCATCAGTAATTTATCATATAAACGATTAGAATTAAGATTAGTCAGTTTGTAGCCTTATTTAAAATTTTAATGGTGAATTGACAGTTTGATAAATTGTTGAAATTATGTAAATATTCAGTGTAACGTGCTTCTCTCCTTCTCTCCATTGATGCCAGCGACGTCATTATTTAAAGGTTTAAAAGGTTTAAAGGCCAATCATGAATGGCATAGGCAAGGGACAGTGACATTGCACTATCAAGTAGAACGATGCCCTAAAGACTGACCAAATGTATATATGATCAGCGCCCAGGCCCCCTCTCCACCCAAGTTAGGACCAAGGAGGGCAAGGCAAATGACTGATGATGATTCTGCAAATAGTCACAGTACTCGACCAGGTGGTCAACTGCTCGCCCCACCCCAACCACTGGCCTACTTCAGTAGGAAAATATGCAAGGCAGAATCCGGCTACTCTACATTCGAATGCGAAATGCATTTGACTGTATATCACTTTCCACATGCCTTAAATGTTACATCTTTCGTCATTCACATGGACCATATGCCTCTGATGTACACCTTCACTAGACGGTCTGACACTTTGTCCGCCCATCAACCCCGATATCTCTCCACCGTGGCTGTATACAACTTCCAGCTCCAAAACGTCTTTGGGAAAGTTAATCCGGGTGACAATTCCCTGTCAAAAAAACACATTAGCCGCCATTCACTTGGTATAAGATTACAATGCCTTGGCCGAATCCCAACGAAAGAAAAATACACATTACCAATCATATAGTACATTGTGCACCACCATCCATTGAGAAGACATCGTCATTGACGACCCCAACATCATCCTCCTCTGTGACATCAGTACTGGTAGACCATGACCATGGACACATGTCCCCATAAAACAACAGGTGTTTGATTATATAAATGACCTATCACATCCCTTGCACCGATCTACTGCAAAGCTACTGAAAACGAAGCTCCTTTGGAACGGATTACTGAGGATGGTATAGATTGGGTACGCGCCTGTACTTAATGCTAAACATAAAAAATACATCGACATACGGATTATGGGGTGGACAATTTTCCTCAACCTTAGCGTGGTTTTGCCCACATTCATGTCGATGTAACAGGTCCCTTACTAACATCAAAAGAACACCGTTACATGTTTCTTGTCATTGACCTCTCCACTCGTTGGTGTCATTCCATTCCCATGCAAACTGTAATGTCTGCTCATGTACATCTGCTTTACTCTTAGGGTAGATAGTAAGTTTTAGTATCCATGAGCATATAACTTCTGACAGCATTACCACTTTCACCTCTTAATTGTGGACATCATTAATCAACCTACATCAGACAATTTCCTAAAACCCTGCTGCCAATGGAATAGGTGACCATCTTCATCGCACCCTCGAGCAGCTTTGATGTCCCGATGCAATGACTCCAGCAGGTGTACTCAGCTTCCCTTGGTCCTTCTGGGATTAAGGAATACTCCAGATTACTCCCTGGATGTCATAACAGCAGTTTGATGTATAGCAACCCCTTAGTTGCCCTTGTTGAATTTTTTCCAGTGCCTATCTCATATTGTGGGACAATCTACCCCATGCCACCAGACTAGGAAGACCCCAGCATACCAAAACATACTGAAAGATTTACACGCCGTAACACATGTCTTGCTGCGCCACGACACTTATAAGCCACCATTGAGAACACCTTACACAGGTCCTTTCCTCTTGATCTGCCATTCTCCGAAAGCTCCTTAATCAGCATTCTAGGCAAAGAAGACTGGGTTTCCATTGATCAGCTAACACCTGCATGCCTCCTTGCAGTTAGGCTCCCAAGAGCTGGGCACTCTGTTTCACTTTTATGTCTTTTTTAGGGGGGAGCCATGTACCACATATGTTTCATACACGCTCATATAATGTAATGCTGTTGTTTTATTTTAAATTTTCATTTTCCCCGCACTGACACCCTGTTTAAGCTTGTCATCGAATGTTTTAGTTTGTTTTATTTTTCGAGAAATTCTTGCTCTCAAATTCTCGTTATCTGTCAAATAAATTTTACCTGCGTTCGTGGTTGTTGTTATGTCGCACAAGGGATTCAGCAACCAAAAGTTTACATTCAGAAGAGAGGGTTTATTCAAAGAGAGCATTAACATCGATACATCTTATAGCTTTATCAGGGGTGTAACTGCATAACTTCTTGTTAATCACAAATTTTAGAAACGAATAGTGGTGTAAGAAAATGATAATTTTAATTTTAAACACTCACGCTTATCAAAGGTTCTAGAATTTATTATTTGTAAGGTTTCAACCAGCTTTACGTGAATAGCCTCAAGCATGTCAGGGAGCAATAGCATATACGTCTAACGCATAAATAGCAGTTTATTTCTTTTCTCGAGCACTTTTTTTAAGTAGTCAGCGGAAAATTCAGCACACGAGTAAACACCGAGGGAGGATGTTACTGGCAGTAACCACAAAATTCTTGAAGTCAAAAATCCATTCTTCCAATAAGAATAAAAGATTAGGCGGAGTAGAAATTTCATTCATTTTGCTTTACCCTGCATTTCTTAACACATTTAAAACTTCTTACGCATTTGGACTTTAAGGTCTCTGGCAGTTGTTTTGATGATATATACATAAATCGAAAAACGCGTATTAGTTCGATTGAGGATTTTGAAAAAAAAAAAACTTGTCAATTATAAAGATTATAACAGTTATATGGCGAAAGCATTTCCAATTCCTTTAATCTTAATGGTTATATATATATGTACTTAAAAAATCTAAAAGCTTATGAAAACATTGGTAACACATTTCGCCATCAGATATGCAAATTTTCTAACAAGTATTTCCTTTTTTCAGTAAAAGTAATCATATAAGAGAAAAGTGTAAAGAGGTTACTGACATAAATATGAACGAAGGGGTTCTAAAAATAAAATATACTGCCTAACACTGGAAAATCCCTAGGTAGTTTCTTTGCAAAATTTAAAAAAAGTGAATATCGAAAATATCGCAAATTATGCAAACGTTCCACGATGAAAAAAAAAAGAAAGGAAGAAAGACAAAAGAGAAAAAATCAGGAAACAACGATCTTCCTTTAAGGGCGCTGCAAAGTTTTCTCTCTTCCTCAATTCTGCCTTCAGCCTCCGCGTAAAAGAGAAAATACCAAAAAATAATCAGACACTATAAAATGCAAGGAAAAAGGGAGAGAAGTCCCCAGGCTATCCGAGCAAAGAGAGAGAGAGAGAGAGAGAGAGAGAGAGAGAGAGAGAGAGAGAGAGAGAGAGAGAGAGAGAGAGAGAGAGAGAGAGAGGAGCACCGTAAGAAATGGAGATTCTACTTTGAGAGTGAATGTAGTGACAGCTGTCTCGTAGAAAGTGGAAAATACGAAGTCACGAGAAGTGAAAACAACCTTTGAAACTGGCACACTGTAGGTAGGGTATATCTGACATAAAATGTGACTGCTATTGACCGCAAACTAAGGATATCAAACCAAAGGAGAGGACATAAGCATAAAACTAAGTACGTTCCAAGAATATATCAGAAGTGCATCTAAGATAAAGATGACGATCAAGGAATATATATATATATATATATATATATATATATATATATATATATATATATATATATATATATATGTATATATATATATATATATATATATATATATGTGTGTGTGAGTGTGTATAGATATATATATGTATATATATATATATATATATATATATATATATATATATATATATATATATATATCTATATCCATATAAATATATGTATATATAAATATATATATATATATATATATATATATATATATATATATATATATATCTATATCCATATAAATATATATATATATATATATATATATATATATATATATATATATATATATATATCTATCTATATCCATATAAATATATATATATATATATATATATATATATATATATATATATATATATATATATATATATGTGTGTGTGTGAGTGTGTATAGATATATATATGTATATATATATATATATATATATATATATATATATATATATATATATATATATGTATGTGTGTATATATATATGTATATATATATATATATATATATATATATATATATATATATATATATATATATATATATATATATATATATATCTATATATACATATATACACACACACATATATATATATATATATATATATATATATATATATATGTATGTATATATATATATATATATATATATATATATATATATATATGTGTATATATACATATATATATATATATATATATATAAATATATATATATATATTTGTGTATATATATCTATATCTTATATATGTATATATATATATATATATATATATATATATATATATATATATCGATATATATATATATGTATATATATATATATATATATATATATATATATATATATATATATATATATATATATATATATATATATATATATATATATCGATATATATATATGTATATATAAATATATATATATATATATATATATATATATATATATATATATATATATATATATATCGATATATATATACATATATATATATATATATATATATATATATATATATATATATATATATATATATATATATATATATATAAGTATATGTATACATATATATATTGTTACTAGTCCCCTGCAGGACAAAGGCCTTACACATGTCCTTCCACTCGTTTGTTTTTATCGTTTTTGCATGCCAGACTATACCCATAGGTTATCTACGTTCGTTTATCTATCGTCTTCTTTTCCCTTCCCTGCTTCTTTTGCAGTCCTCAGGGGCCTATTCTGTTGTTTTTAATATCTGCTTATTATATGTCATTTACATTATATGTCCTCCCCACATTCATTTTTTTATGTTATAATATCATTAACTTCAGTGTGTTTTCCTTATATTCTAAGGGTTTATTAGGGCTCCAAGTTTATGATCTATAATATCTTTTGGTTTAATACTCTTGAGAGAAAGTGGCATTTTACTTTTCTTTGTCTCATGTTTGAAACAGAAGCTGTCCATCCTATCCTTATTTTTCTTTTAATGTCAGCCTTTTGTACTGGGGAAGTAATTGCCATATGTGCTAAGTTTATATATCCAATAGCAATCTTTATAGGTTGTTCATAACCCTTACTTGTTGTCTCTTTGATGACTCATTGAACATGATTTTGATTTTACTCTTATTCATTCACATTATAACATTTAAGCTCTCACTATTCAAATATTGCATGATCGTTTGCATTTTCTCCCATGATTCACTAAACAGAATTATTTCATTATAAATATTAAGTTATTACGGCAATGCCCATTAATGTTATTCCCTACATTTTTCAAATCTAAATCTCAAAAAAAAAAAAAAAAAAAAAAAAATATTTCTGCCGAGGCTGTGAAAAATTCGAACTCCTTACGAAATGGAAATTTCTCTTTATATTTATGTAATTTTAGGATTTCTGTACTGCTTGATATTTTTGAATTCTTGACCGACCAAAAGGTCTTATAAAAATAAAAAAATAAATATATATTTCCCCTTTGCTCTTCTATCCTGAGGTACAACAAATTTGATATTGATAGGTAATTGTGGGTAATTTTCATAAATGTAATTAATGAGTGTTAGTGATAAATAATCATCACCTTATATAAAAATTAACCTGATCATATATATATATATATATATATATATATATATATATATATATATATATATATATATATATATATATATATATATATATATATATATATATATATATATATATATATATATATATATATATATATATATATATATATATATATATATATATGTATATATATATATATATGTATATGTATATGTATATACATGTATATATATAAAACGGATTTTGAGCGAAGCGAGAAATCTATTTTTGGGTGAGATGGCCATGTCGTCCTGATGGAAGTTCCTATAGGGTAGCTTCCTAGGGTATATTACAACTACGGTGATATTCCCAGAGAATTTACCTTAAGGTACCCAGAATTCTAACTCCTGGAGCGAATATCCCTAATGAAAGGGATATCGCAACATATCAGAGGACGTATTCTTGACACGCCACATGGCAATCTGCACCCCAAACAGAGATAACACATCGAGGGGTCAATTGGCAAGAAACGAAAACGGGAAAGAAAAAGGGGGAGCCGCTCCCAAGGCTCCCTCTTCTCCAGTTTCGTAAGCGTGCCTGGCGCCAATCCTGGCGCCATCTGTATTCCTTGTAGCGTACACGAGGTGCTACAGATACTGTATGTAGGGAGGGGTCCTACAGCCCTTTCATAGAAAGGGAAGGGCGGGTCCATCAGGACGACATGGCCATCTCACCCAAAAATAGATTTTTCACTTCGCTCAAAATCCGTTTTTTGGGCTCAAGCCATGTCGTCCTGATGGAAGTATACTAGAGCATTACTGTAACTGTGGATTCTCAGAACGTGCCGTACTTCCCGGAGGTAATTTTTCCCGGTCGACTAGACCTAGAGACCTAAGATGTTACCATTATACATCTTTCTAACTAACCATAAACCATGTTAGAGCTTCCTGCCCCCTACAGGGAAGAGTCCTACTAGACTCTGGAAAAGTCTCGAAGAGTACATATACCTATGTATGATTACCAGGCAATCTAATATAGTGGTCTCACCCTATATTAAGTAAAGCATAGTTTGTAAAGAACCACTGCGTCAATATGAAATATCGACCAGTTCTCCGCACAATACTTGTATTGGACAAAGGTTTATATCCGCATAGGAGGAAACTTGTAAAACCGCCACCGTCCCCTTCTGGGACGGAGTCCTCCCGTTAAGGGAAAGCATAAACCAATGCAATATAGCTTGCATAAAAGAACAATTCTATTAGAATTATCCCAGATAAAGTACATAGAATGAATGCTCAATAATACCAATAAATTGACGCAGGTGAAGGAGACGCAAGGTTCTCAAGAACAAGTTTATTGACAAGCAATAAATAGACAGGTTAACAACAATTATATATATATATATATATATATATATATATATATATATATATATATATATATATATATATATATATATATAAGAAGAGGATAGCCCAAACTTTAAGCATAAGTATGATAGTAAACAGAACTTGTTTATCTGAAAGAAAAAACATTATTGCCACTTTTAAGATACCAAGGTATCAAAGTCATAAAAGTTTGTATTACAAATCAATCACATTAGCGTTAGAAAATGCTCGGCACACATGTCTGCACTTATGCTAGGTTCACCTTTGGAAATGGAACAGTCTACGTGGGCAACTCAGTGCCCTCACTTAGTTTGTAGTACTGTAGGTAACTACACACTCACCCTGGAATTAATCGTCCCAATTAAAACCACTGTTCCTCGCAGAGTTAAATAGTAGGGTTAACAACGCGACCCACTGCTACCACAGATCTCTTTAGTTCCTCTACTTGCTTCGCATAGTGGCGAAAGAACACTCTGGAAGACTTCCAGCCAGTGTATGAACGGAGATGTTCAAAATCCATACAATTAAAGAAATTTAAGGATGAGGCAACTTTCCTCGGATCGTGACCTGCGGGTGTACTGTCAGGATCCGCTCTGCGAATAAAATATGTGATTTTCGCTCTGAGTCGATTCAGAGATAAATTTGAGCCTGATGTTTCTCCCCTGAATAGTTGACCACCCTTGAAGTCTGAAGTTCTACGAAGATAGACCTTTAGGCATTCTACTGGACATAGAGATGCATCTTCTTTCAGAGGGCAGATTCTCCAGGGACCCCACCTGTTGGTGGGTAACTCATTCTTGGCGAGAAACGTAGGATCCGGAAACAGGTTCAGTTCTCCCCCACCCAGGAACTGAACACGACCAGCCTCTCTCGAGAGGGCTACAATTTCACTAACCCTGGCCCCGGACGCGAGTGCAAATAGGAAAATAACTTTTTGTGTCGAATCCTTTAACGCACACTCCTCATTGCTCAACAGAGAAGCGAAATGAAGAACTTTGTCTAAAGACCATGAAATGGGCTTTGGAGGTGCTGAAGGTCTGAGCCTAGCGCAGGCTTTCGGAACTTTATTAAAGATCTCGTTACCAAGGTCGACCTGGAAGGCATATAGAATGGGTCTTGTCAAAGCAGACTTACACGCCATAACCGTGTTAGCTGCCAACCCTTGACCATGGAGGTGGATGAAGAAAGATAAGCAGAAGTCTGTCGAGATCTCCTGCGGATTCTTCGCCTTGACAAAGACCACCCATTTTCTCCAAGATGACTCATATTGCCTTCTAGTGGATTTGCACTTATTTTCCTCTAGGAAGTCTATGCTGGCCTTCGAAATCCCGAAACGCTTTCTCACCGCTAGGGAGAGAAAATCATGAGCTGCAGGGTCCGGGTTTTCTGTAATGAAGCGCAGACAGTCGACTTCTGGACTCGCTGGGTCAGAACTGGATCTGGTAGCGGTACAAACTTCAGCTGTAGTTCCAATGCCAGGGGGAACCACACGCTGTTCGGCCACTTGTGGGCCACTATTGCCGCTACCCCCTTGAAGGATCTCAGTTTGTTGAGGACCCTCAACAGAAGGTTGTGAGGAGGGAACAGATAAATCCTGGACCATCTGTTCCAGTCGAGGGACATCGCGTCCACTGCTTCCGCTAAGGGGTCCTCGTACTGGGACACGTACAGGGGCAACTTCTTGTTGTCTTTCGTCGCAAAGAGGTCTATCTGCAGTTCTGGGACTTGATTCAGAATGAAGGAGAATGATCCTGCGTCTAAGGACCATTCCGATTCTATCGGTGTGAACCTGGATAGAGCGTCCGCTGTCACATTGCGGACTCCTTGAAGGTGAACTGCCGACAGGTACCACTTCTTCTTTTCCGCCAATCGGAAGATGGCCAACATCACCTGGTTGAGAGGTGGTGACCTCGATCCTTGTCGATTCAAGCATCTCACAACTACCTCGCTGTCCATCACCAACCTTATGTGGATCGAGTGACGCGGGGAGACTTTCTTTAAGGTAAGGAGGACTGCCATAGCTTCTAGAAAGTTTATGTGAAAGCTCTTGAATAGCTTGGACCAAGTCCCCTAGACTTTTTTCCAATGAGAGTGACCTCCCCATCCCTCCTTCGAGGCGTCTGAGTGAATCGTCACCGACGGGGGAGGTGGCTGAAGAAGAACCGACTTCTTTAGATGTCTGGCTTGGGACCAAGGCCTGAGAAGAGTACATAGCCGAAGCGGAACTGGTCTTCTCAGATCTCTTCGCGCATTTGATGCATAACTTCTCCAAACTCCGGTTGCATCCTTTAGCTGTGCTCTTAGCACTGAGTCTGTCACCAAAGCAAACTGGAGAGAGCCCAGTACCCTCTCCTGCTCGCGTCTTGATATCCTTTCGGAATCTAGAAGTCTCTTGAAAGAACCCGCTATCTCCTTCCTTTTCTTCGCCGGGATGGAGAAACGGTGTGACATTAGGTCCCAGTGGATTCCCAGCCAATGGAACTTTTGAGATGGAGAAAGTCGAGACTTTTTTCTGTTGATCTTGAAGCCTAGATACACTAGGAACTGGATCACTTGACTGGAAGCTTACAAGCATTCTGTCTCGGATGCTGCCCACACCAGCCAGTCGTCCAGGTAGGCTACTACCTGAATTCCCTTTAAGCGTAATTGTTTGAGAGCTACGCTCGCAAGCTTCGTGAAAATCCTTGGGGCTATATTTAGCCCGAATGGCATGGCTCTGAAGGCGTATAGTCTTCGTTGTAGCTTGAACCCTAGGTAGGGGGAGAGTCGACGGTTGATTGGAACGTGCCAATAGGCGTTTGACAAGTCTATGGAGACGGAATATGCCCTCTTGGGCAATAAGGTCCTTATGTGTTGCAGTGTTAGCATCTTGAATTTGCAATTCACTATGAACTTGTTGAGTGGCGACAAGTCCAGAATGACTCTGAGCTTTTCCGAGTCTTTCTTGGGAACACAAAACAGCCTCCCTTGGAATTTGATGGACTTCACCCTTCGGATCACTTTTTTCTCCTACAGTTCTTGAACGTACTCCTCCAGAACGGGGGTGGAGTGTTGGAAAAACCGAAGGCACGGGGGTGGAGTGCTGTACCAGCTCCAGCCCAGTCCGTTCTTGAGTAGGCTGTGGGCCCAGGGATCGAAGGTCCACCGATCCCGAAAATTCTGAAGTCTCCCTCCTACCGGCATCATCTCACTTGGACTGCCGTCCTGAGGTCTTGCCTCCCTGACCGCGACCACCCCTGAATCCCCTTCCCCTTGAGGGGCGCCTAGACAAGCCTCTGGCTGCTCCTCTAGGCTTTGCTCGAAAGGAAGTAGACTGCCCTTCGAACGTTGGGGTGAATGCCGTGGACTGTGTCGACACAGCCTGGGGTACCGACTGGAATGATTTAGCCTGGGCTCTGATCCTGAGGTCGTTAAGAGAATCCACACATTAATGTATCTATATATATATATATATATATATATATATATATATATATATATATATATATATATATATATATATATATATATATATATATATATATATATATATATATATGTATATATATATATATATATATATATATATATATATATATATATATATATATATATATATATATATGCATATATATATATATATATATATATATATATATATATATATATATATATATATATATATATATATATATATATTGTTAGTCGTATTTAGAAATTAAAGACTATTAATTAAGTCAGTTGGTCTATTGATATGATTGGTAAATCTCGCTGGTATCTCCTGAGTGTTAATTGTCATTGTCCCTACAAAGTCAGGCTATTTGAATCTCCTAGCAATCATCCTATCAAAAAAGAAATATATATAACCTTTAACCCGGTCATTGGACACACAAGCAAATATCTAATCAATCTACAACTACGAGGGTTCTAATGATAAAACGCGACGCAATAACTGATTCCATAAACAAAACGATTAGTTAAATTTGATATACTTCGGAATTCATTATCTCAACACTTGCATACTTTAGTGTGTATAGGTAGCCTACTTTGTTCATCAACCAATATTTTTCATTCACCATTCATCTGGTATGTCTTTATTATCGGAAAAGTGTTATTTATCAGGTATTATTATTATTATTATTATTATTATTATTATTATTATTTTTATTATTATTATTATCTAGGATTGAAACACCATTTTACACACACGGAGTTGAAGGTGATAGCTGCTTCAGTGGCAGTGAACTTTTCCTATGTTCCAAAATTCTTCTATTTCAGAAATACTACGTTCTGCCAGTAACTGAGAGTATCTAATCGTATGGAAGGTGTGGATATTCATAAAATCTTCTTATTAGCTGTAATAGATAGTTCAAAAGTACTATTAGGAGGCATTGTCCAAGGGAGGTTTGGGTGACAATTCCAAGTAGGTCCAAGTTCAAGGATCGGTTCTTGATTAAGTAGTCTTGCGCGCTAGCACAACGTATTCGGCAGACTGAATGATAGGACATCGACGTATATAGAACATCCAAAGCTTGTCTTCAAACTGGGGATCTACTAACTGTCAATCCTTGGGGGTTATTTGAAGTTGATTAAGAACTACTGTGCTCTGCCCAGAGGTGAAACTTAGTAAGAGGTACTCACTGAAAGTACGTTCTTTACCGTATACAAATTTCAATTGTCAATGCTTTGCCCAAAAAGCTTGGCTATGAAAAACGTCCCTAGCAATTCCAAGGATGCAGTCTAAGTTTTCTCTTAAGACTATCTGCAGTGCACAGCAGGCGGAACCAAAAATTAGACTCCACATTGGTCATAAAAAAATGGTTGCTGTAGTAGTAGAAAAGGTTTTATAGCAGCAAGTCCCAGTAAGTAGAAGAGACTGGGATAGGAAATGGAATGATTATGAGTATTGAAAACGAGCATCTACAAGTATAAGAATACATTTCTGCTCTTGAGGGAAAAGGTGAAGGGATGTGGGAATGATGTATAGTAAGATTTGTTGGATTGGGAAGGTATAATGGCTCTACTCGGTTGAGACTCTCCTTTCCTTTAGGAATGGAAGAGAGGGTGGAGGTGCTGCAACAAACTTCTAATACTTGCAACTGTGTGTCTAATGACTCCCAATTCTACTTTGAAGGATGTTCGTTCGGTCATTGATGATTGTCCACAGTTCATATCTGGACGGATACTCCTAGACTTTAAGTCATAGCCAACAAGGGTAGTCGATTCTGGACTAGTTTGGACAGTGCTCTGTAAGTGGTACTTACAAAATTTATGATTATTTAGGTTGAGGATAGGGATGGATGTCTCTAGAGAGATTTGGAATACCAGATTCGGCTAAAGTTTGGAGCCAAAAGGAAAAGATCAAGTAATGATAAACTCCTAAATCCTATTGGTACTTGCGCGACCAGGTGAAACTTGTAGTAGCGAGACGAAATGAGAAGGAGGGATTGGGTGAGTTCCTGTGAAGCTTAATATGGTAAAGTAGGATAGAATTTTAGTTGAAGTTGAGTGGAAGGTGGCTAAAGAGAAAGAGGAAGAGTCTTAGATGGTGAGAGAAATTCATGACTACTTTGAGCGGAGTAAGTTGGTGTTATTGGAGGACAGGCTAGTGTTGCACATTATTAGAGATAAGATTTAACAGGAGGACAGTAGGATGTGTTACCCAAGCATCATGTAGATTGTAGTGATGTAGGGAACAATTTGGGAGATTTGGTGTTGGTAAGGATAGGATAAGTTCTGATGGTAGAAGGAGACCGCTTTGTATAGAGCGGAAGCTGTGTTGGGGAAATTGATGAAGTTAAAATGAGGAAAGGGCTCCGGTCAGACAGGTGTAGACCGTTACTCTGTAGGGGTTAGAATCATTTAGGGATGTTGTACTTGATGTAAGGAAGGGTAGGAGTTTTACCTTGGATACGAGCGCAGGTCCTATGGTCCACGGAAAACCTGAAAAAAATGTGAGTACTAGCTAATAAGTATTTAATCACCTGCTAAGTGGACAAGGGTAAGTCTAAAAGTATATTTTGCAGAGAAGAAATCATTACTTTAGAAGTTAACCTGAAAAGAGATTGCAGTATTTCCATTGTCTTCCGCCAGGAGCAAAGGTATTTCAGACATAGTTCATGGATTATTACTGCTAGACTTCTGGGTGATGCTTTGAATAAATTGTGAGTTGTAAACTTCGTGGTGATTATGTACCATGTGGCTGATCTACAGGAAGCTAAATGTTCTTGTATTACTACACCAAGGAGTTGGGCGTGATAGTGGTTGTACCTTGACTTACAAACTTATGATAAGGAACAGTTTAAAATGACGCCAACAGTGCCTACCTGCAACGCACTTCTGACAAGGATGTCCACTTCATTTCCTGGGATGCCAGTGTGCCTGGAGGTCCAATTTAGGGTGGTCTATCTGTTTTGAAGAAAGTGAATATATGCGATTTGGTTGATTGAAAAGAGCAATAAGGTATTTTCTTTGATAATCTTGCTTTTGAAGGATACAATGGCATTTCTGGACTTAATGTGGATGGTTGTACTTCCTTGAGCGATGAGTGAGTATTCAAGCACCAGTTCTGTTTACAGGGTAGAGTCATTGTTTGGAAGCTGTTAATTGTTCTTTTTTTTTACTTTTTAAACTTTACTTCAAACCTGAATTGAAGCTTACTCTGAATTTACCTTCACGACGATGAATGATGGATTTTGGCCAGTTACTGGCGGAATGGAGTATTACAGAGAAAAAAAAAACTCATTACAAATATTGAGAAGATATATTATAAAATAAATGTTTCCGTGGAAACAATCATATTTAATCAATTATTATTGTTTAGTATCACTTTTATATTATTATTATCACCACTATTCACCTAACTGCAACCATGGTCAGAGGAGCCAAATGTTGCATGATTTTGTATATTTTAAAGAAAATAACCGAAAATCGTATACCATTAGGTAAATAGTGTTGATGAAGGGTACTTACGCAAAAGTTAGAGCAAGAAGACACTTCTATACTTGCTCATCAGCAATAACAAAATATTCCACAAGGTTTTCACATCGAATGTGAATTATTCCAGGATTTAGTCATTTCAGGAATACTTTGTAATATCGAACCTCATTAAGGAAATACAAGCATGATAAAGATAAATTGTTGAGGGTCAAATTGCTTTCCATGTAGTTGTAAGCTTTTGAACAGGTTGCCAGATACCCAGCTCAGAGCACTCAGATTTTTGTAGCAACGCTAAAATGTATAAACATAATATTGACGACAAAGATTTTAGCATTCCACAGTAGGTCCAGTATTTTATTACCATGAACTGCCCATGACTGAGTCAATAATAAAAAAGAGATTATTTTTTTCAACTTTAAACATGCTAGCTTCCTCCACACAAGTGCATTGGTCATATTACTCTCCGTTTTACTATTGCTGGGTTGGTTTCATAATATTATTGTTTTTCAATATCTTATTGTTTTGCTTCTTTCTATAAGTTGGCGTTTCTTTTTTTAATTCTATTAATCTAAATGACTTTGTATACGCTTTGGATTTTTTTTACCGTATATATATTTTTGATTTGTAACGATTATGTGTTTGCGTGGATAGAATATATATATATATATATATATATATATATATATATATATATATATATATATATATATATTTATATATATATATATATATTTATATATATATATATATAAATATATATATAAATATATATATATATATATATATATATATATATATATACTGTATATATATATATATATATATATATATATATATGTATATATATATATATATATATATATATATATATATATATATATATATATATATATATATATATATATATATATATATATGTATATACATATATATATATATATATATATATATATATATATATATATATATATATATATATATGTATACATTTTTATATATATATATATATGTATATATTAAAATATATATATTTACATATATATATATATATATATATATATATATATATATATATATATATATATATATACATATGAAACTGTATGGTTACTAATTGAAACGTTTTAGAAATATTTTTACATCAAATTTTACAAACATTATTATATGCTGAGAAGGCGAATATATTCCAGCCATTAAGAAATATATAAAGAAGTAAAGATGCTATTATTCAAAACTCTGTTCATTTAAAAAATCTCTGGGATGAATGAGGATCCAACACGATGTAAGCATTCCTTTAAACATGAAGTCACTAAAAAATAGTATCCGAATTTTGTAGCGATGATCAAATGTTTTACATTAGGAGAGGAAGACACTGATGCCCCATATAGCAGGTGCTGTTTTGCTAATAGTTTTTGTTATAATCTTAAATCAGTCACGAAAAGATTTAGGCCTACTTCATGTGATATGCCTTTTTACACCTATGACGGGTCATTGCCATACATAAATCGTCCGTTTCCTTTATAAGGGTGACCTTATCACGGCTATAAACCATCAGTAATTTATCATATAAACGATTAGAATTAAGATTAGTCAGTTTGTAGCCTTATTTAAAATTTTAATGGTGAATTGACAGTTTGATAACTTGTTGAAATTATGTAAATATTCAGTGTAACGTGCTTCTCTCCTTCTCTCCATTGATGCCAGCGACGTCACTATTTAAAGGTTTAAAAGGTTTAAAGGCCAATCATGAATGGCATAGGCAAGGGACAGTGACATTGCACTATCAAGTAGGACGATGCCCTAAAGACTGACCAAATGTATATATGATCAGCGCCCAGGCCCCCTCTCCACCCAAGTTAGGACCAAGGAGGGCAAGGCAAATGACTGATGATGATTCTGCAAATAGACACAGTACTCGACCAGGTGGTCAACTGCTCGCCCCACCCCAACCACTGGCCTACTTCAGTAGGAAAATATGCAAGGCAGAATCCGGCTACTCTACATTCGAATGCGAAATGCATTTGACTGTATATCACTTTCCACATGCCTTAAATGTTACATCTTTCGTCATTCACATGGACCATATGCCTCTGATGTACACCTTCACTAGACAGTCTGACACTTTGTCCGCCCATCAACCCCGATATCTCTCCACCGTGGCTGTATACAACTTCCAGCTCCAAAACGTCTTTGGGAAAGTTAATCCGGGTGACAATTCCCTGTCAAAAAAACACATTAGCCGCCATTCACTTGGTATAAGATTACAATGCCTTGGCCGAATCCCAACGAAAGAAAAATACACATTACCAATCATATAGTACATTGTGCACCACCATCCATTGAGAAGACATCGTCATTGACGACCCCAACATCATCCTCCTCTGTGACATCAGTACTGGTAGACCATGACCATGGACACATGTCCCCATAAAACAACAGGTGTTTGATTATATAAATGACCTATCACATCCCTTGCACCGATCTACTGCAAAGCTACTGAAAACGAAGCTCCTTTGGAACGGATTACTGAGGATGGTATAGATTGGGTACGCGCCTGTACTTAATGCTAAACATAAAAAATACATCGACATACGGATTATGTGGTGGACAATTTTCCTCAACCTAAGCGTGGTTTTGCCCACATTCATGTCGATGTAACAGGTCCCTTACTAACATCAAAAGAACACCGTTACATGTTTCTTGTCATTGACCTCTCCACTCGTTGGTGTCATTCCATTCCCATGCAAACTGTAATGTCTGCTCATGTACATCTGCTTTACTCTTAGGGTAGATAGTAAGTTTTAGTATCCATGAGCATATAACTTCTGACAGCATTACCACTTTCACCTCTTAATTGTGGACATCATTAATCAACCTACATCAGACAATTTCCTAAAACCCTGCTGCCAATGGAATAGGTGACCATCTTCATCGCACCCTCGAGCAGCTTTGATGTCCCGATGCAATGACTCCAGCAGGTGTACTCAGCTTCCCTTGGTCCTTCTGGGATTAAGGAATACTCCAGATTACTCCCTGGATGTCATAACAGCAGTTTGATGTATAGCAACCCCTTAGTTGCCCTTGTTGAATTTTTTTCCAGTGCCTATCTCATATTGTGGGAAAATCTACCTCATGCCACCAGACTAGGAAGACCCCAGCA
>NC_090748.1:37724066-37729066 GCF_036898095.1 Palaemon carinicauda
TTTGTAAAGAACCACTGCGTCAATATGAAATATCGACCAGTTCTCCGCACAATACTTGTATTGGACAAAGGTTTATATCCGCATAGGAGGAAACTTGTAAAACCGACACCGTCCCCTTCTGGGACGGAGTCCTCCCGTTAAGGGAAAGCATAAACCAATGCAACATAGCTTGCATAAAAGAACAATTCTATTAGAATTATCCCAGATAAAGTACATAGAATGAATGCTCAATAATACCAATAAATTGACGCAGGTGAAGGAGACGCAAGGTTCTCAAGAACAAGTTTATTGACAAGCAATAAATAGACAGGTTAACAACAATTATATATATATATATATATATATATATATATATATATATATATATATATATATATATATATATATATATATATATATATATATATATATATATATATATATATAAGAAGAGGATAGCCCAAACTTTAAGCATAAGTATGATAGTAAACAGAACTTGTTTATCTGAAAGAAAAAACATTATTGCCACTTTTAAGATACCAAGGTATCAAAGTCATAAAAGTTTGTATTACAAATCAATCACATTAGCGTTAGAAAACGCTCGGCACACATGTCTGCACTTATGCTAGGTTCACCTTTGGAAATGGAACAGTCTACGTGGGCAACTCAGTGCCCTCACTTAGTTTGTAGTACTGTAGGTAACTACACACTCACCCTGGAATTAATCGTCCCAATTAAAACCACTGTTCCTCGCAGAGTTAAATAGTAGGGTTAACAACGCGACCCACTGCTACCACAGATCTCTTTAGTTCCTCTACTTGCTTCGCATAGTGGCGAAAGAACACTCTGGAAGACTTCCAGCCAGTGTATGAACGGAGATGTTCAAAATCCATACAATTAAAGAAATTTAAGGATGAGGCAACTTTCCTCGGATCGTGAACTGCGGGTGTACTGTCAGGATCCGCTCTGCGAATAAAATATGTGATTTTCGCTCTGAGTTGATTCAGAGATAAATTTGAGCCTGATGTTTCTCCCCTGAATAGTTGACCACCCTTGAAGTCTGAAGTTCTACGAAGATAGACCTTTAGGCATTCTACTGGACATAGAGATGCATCTTCTTTCAGAGGGCAGATTCTCCAGGGACCCCACCTGTTGGTGGGTAACTCATTCTTGGCGAGAAACGTAGGATCCGGAAACAGGTTCAGTTCTCCCCCACCCAGGAACTGAACACGACCAGCCTCTCTCGAGAGGGCTACAATTTCACTAACCCTGGCCCCAGACGCGAGTGCAAATAGGAAAATAACTTTTTGTGTCAAATCCTTTAACGCACACTCCTCATTGCTCAACAGAGAAGCGAAATGAAGAACTTTGTCTAAAGACCATGAAATGGGCTTTGGAGGTGCTGAAGGTCTGAGCCTAGCGCAGGCTTTCGGAACTTTATTAAAGATCTCGTTACCAAGGTCGACCTGGAAGGCATATAGAATGGGTCTTGTCAAAGCAGACTTACACGCCATAACCGTGTTAGCTGCCAACCCTTGACCATGGAGGTGGATGAAGAAAGATAAGCAGAAGTCTGTCGAGATCTCCTGCGGATTCTTCGCCTTGACAAAGGCCAACCATTTTCTCCAAGATGACTCATATTGCCTTCTAGTGGATTTGCACTTATTTTCCTCTAGGAAGTTTATGCTGGCTTTCGAAATCCCGAAACGCTTTCTCACCGCTAGGGAGAGAAAATCATGAGCTGCAGGGTCCGGGTTTTCTGTAATGAAGCGCAGACAGTCGACTTCTGGACTCGCTGGGTCAGAACTGGATCTGGTAGCGGTACAAACTTCAGCTGTAGTTCCAATGCCAGGGGGAACCACACGCTGTTCGGCCACTTGTGGGCCACTATTGCCGCTACCCCCTTGAAGGATCTCAGTTTGTTGAGAACCCTCAACAGAAGGTTGTGAGGAGGGAACAGATAAATCCTGGACCATCTGTTCCAGTCGAGGGACATCGCGTCCACTGCTTCCGCTAAGGGGTCCTCGTACTGGGACACGTACAGGGGCAACTTCTTGTTGTCTTTCGTCGCAAAGAGGTCTATCTGCAGTTCTGGGACTTGATTCAGAATGAAGGAGAATGATCCTGCGTCTAAGGACCATTCCGATTCTATCGGTGTGAACCTGGATAGAGCGTCCGCTGTCACATTGCGGACTCCTTGAAGGTGAACTGCCGACAGGTACCACTTCTTCTTTTCCGCCAATCGGAAGATGGCCAACATCACC
Source organism: Palaemon carinicauda (assembly GCF_036898095.1). NCBI lineage: Eukaryota > Metazoa > Arthropoda > Malacostraca > Decapoda > Palaemonidae > Palaemon > Palaemon carinicauda. Next base: position 37,726,310 of record NC_090748.1, read on the forward strand.
TGGTTGAGAGGTGGTGACCTCGATCCTTGTCGATTCAAGCATCTCACAACTACCTCGCTGTCCATCACCAACCTTATGTGGATCGAGTGACGCGGGGAGACTTTCTTTAAGGTAAGGAGGACTGCCATAGCTTCTAGAAAGTTTATGTGAAAGCTCTTGAATAGCTTGGACCAAGTCCCCTAGACTTTTTTCCAATGAGAGTGACCTCCCCATCCCTCCTTCGAGGCGTCTGAGTGAATCGTCACCGACGGGGGAGGTGGCTGAAGAAGAACCGACTTCTTTAGATGTCTGGCTTGGGACCAAGGCCTGAGAAGAGTACATAGCCGAAGCGGAACTGGTCTTCTCAGATCTCTTCGCGCATTTGATGCATAACTTCTTCAAACTCCGGTTGCATCCTTTAGCTGTGCTCTTAGCACTGGGTCTGTCACCGAAGCAAACTGGAGAGAGCCCAGTACCCTCTCCTGTTCGCGTCTTGATATCCTTTCGGAATCTAGAAGTCTCTTGAAAGAACCCGCTATCTCCTTCCTTTTCTTCGCCGGGATGGAGAAACGGTGTGACATTAGGTCCCAGTGGATTCCCAGCCACTGGAACTTTTGAGATGGAGAAAGTCGAGACTTTTTTCTGTTGATCTTGAAGCCTAGATACACTAGGAACTGGATCACTTGACTGGAAGCTTACAAGCATTCTGTCTCGGATGCTGCCCACACCAGCCAGTCGTCCAGGTAGGCTACTACCTGAATTCCCTTTAGGCATAATTGTTTGAGAGCTACGCTCGCAAGCTTCGTGAAAATCCTTGGGGCTATATTTAGCCCGAATGGCATGGCTCTGAAGGCGTATAGTCTTCGTTGTAGCTTGAACCCTAGGTAGGGGGAGAGTCGACGGTTGATTGGAACGTGCCAATAGGCGTCTGACAAGTCTATGGAGACGGAATATGCCCTCTTGGGCAATAAGGTCCTTATGTGTTGCAGTGTTAGCATCTTGAATTTGCAATTCACTATGAACTTGTTGAGTGGCGACAAGTCCAGAATGACTCTGAGCTTTTCCGAGTCTTTCTTGGGAACACAAAACAGCCTCCCTTGGAATTTGATGGACTTCACCCTTCGGATCACTTTTTTCTCCTACAGTTCTTGAACGTACTCCTCCAGAACGGGGGTGGAGTGTTGGAAAAACCGAAGGCACGGGGGTGGAGTGCTGTACCAGCTCCAGCCCAGTCCGTTCTTGAGTAGGCTGTGGGCCCAGGGATCGAAGGTCCACCGATCCCGAAAATTCTGAAGTCTCCCTCCTACCGGCATCATCTCACTTGGACTGCCGTCCTGAGGTCTTGCCTCCCTGACCGCGACCACCCCTGAATCCCCTTCCCCTTGAGGGGCGCCTAGACAAGCCTCTGGCTGCTCCTCTAGGCTTTGCTCGAAAGGAAGTAGACTGCCCTTCGAACGTTGGGGTGAATGCCATGGACTGTGTCGACACAGCCTGGGGTACCCACTGGAATGTGGTCGGGGTTTGTGCCACCATCTGGGGCACTGAAGGCAATGGCAATTGCAGTTGCTGTTGCTGTCTAAGAGGCTTGGCTGGCCGAGACGGTAGCCTAGTCCTCATAGTCTTCCTCTTTGGTTGAGGACTCTCATCCGGGGAAGACTTTCTTTTGATAGCCAGGCCCCACTTCTGGAGAAGTTTTCTATTCTCCGAGGCGGCCTTATCAACAACTTCTTTGACCAATTCGGTAGGGAAAAGGTCTTTGCCCCAAATGTTGGAGGAGATTAGTTTCCTTGGCTCGTGCCTCACCTTAGCCGAGGTGAACACGAACTCCCTACAAGCTCTCCTCGCCCTGACGAAGCTATAAAGATCCTTCGTCACTGTGGCCAGATGAGTCTTGGCCACTACCATGAACATTTCATGGACCTTGGGGTCACTTGCCATCGTCTCAAGAGTAGTCTGAAGAGACATTGAGGCAGCCAGTCTTTCTTTCGTCTCGAGCTCTCTCCGCAAAAGAAAGTCAGACAGCTTAGGGTGGTCCTCGCCGAACTGACGTCCAGCAATATCAGCCTCCAACTTCCCAACTGAGAAGGTAAGATGGACGTCCTTCCAGTCTTTGTGGTCCATAGGCAGGGCCAGCGACAAGGGTTTACACTCCTCCAGGGAGGGGCAAGGCTTGCCGGCCTCGACTGCTTTTAGTACAGCCGCAAACCCTTTCTGTAAAAAGGGGAAGGCTCTAGCAGGAGAGGACACAAAGGAAGGGAGCTTCTTACTCAATGCAGCTACCTTTGAGTTCGTGAAGCCCCTCTCTTTCATCGAGGATGAAAGCAAAGCTTGAGCCTTAGCATGGTGCATCACTATGACCTCCTTCGGCTCTGTCTCCTCCTTTGAAGCTGGTTCCTTCCTCAGCCGAACATAACAGTCCGGATATGACCCCTTGCTGGGCCAGAATTCCACCTCCTCTAGGGGAACTGAACCCAGCTTATACGAGATGACGATCTTTCCAGTCGTCATCGGCATGTGCTCAGCATACCTCCATGGGTTAACATCTGAACACGAGGGAAGGTCTTTCACATTGAGCCTTTTCTGGGGCCCATGTGATGCTTCAAGGCTCTGCATCCGCAGTTCCATTGCAGCCGCCTTCTCCTGATTCTCCTTCTGCATTTGTTGGATCATTCCAACAATGGAGGAGAGGGCCTGTCCCAGCTCTGCTGGGAGAGCAGACGATGTTGAGGGAATAGGCTCCGGGATCTGAACCGGAGTAGCCGACACCTCGTCGGCCTC
>NC_090748.1:37744066-37755550 GCF_036898095.1 Palaemon carinicauda
TACATTAATGTCTGGATTCTCTTAACGACCTCGGGATCAGAGCCCCAGGCGAAATCACACAAAGACAAGAGCTTGGCTCCGGCCGGGAATCAAACCCTGGTCGGCAAGCTTGTATAGACAGTGACTAAGCCACTTGGCCACGAAGAAAGATAAAAGTCATCTGTACTTATTTTTCTTTCTTAGTGGCCAAGTGGCTTAGTCACTCTCTATACAAGCTTGCCGAAAAGGGTTTGATTCCCGGCCAGAGCCAAGCTCTTGTCTTTGTGTGATTTCGCCTGAGGCTCTGATCCCGAGGTCGTTAAGAGAATCCAGACATTAATGTATCAAAAATATATATGGCTTATTTGAATATGAAAAACACGTAAAAATATGAAAAATTTATTATTAATTGAATGCCAAGTAACAAACTACCAATTAGCTACGATGGTGAAGATGGGTTGATTTCAATTCTAAGTACAAAATACCTGAATTCGACAGGTATAAGTACAGAAGAATTGTCATTGACTTTTATCTTTCTTCGTGGCCAAGTGGCTTAGTCAATGTCTATACAAGCTTGCCGACCAGGGTTCGATTCCCGGCCGGAGCCAAGCTCTTGTCTTTGTGTGATTTCGCCTGGGGCTCTGATCCCGAGGTCGTTAAGAGAATCCAGACATTAATGTATCAAAAATATATATGGCTTATTTGAATATGAAAAACACGTAAAAATGTGCAAAATTTACCATAAATTGAATGATAAGTTACAAACTACCAATTTGCTACGATGGTGAAGATGGGTTGATTTCAATTCTAAGCACAAAATACCTGAATTCGACAGGTATAAGTACAGAAGAATTGTCATTGACTTTTATCTTTCTTCGTGGCCAAGTAGCTTAGTCACTGTCTATATAAGCTTGCCGACCAGGGTTCGATTCCCGGCCGGAGCCAAGCTCTTGTCTTTGTGTGATTTCGCCTGGGGCTCTGATCCCGAGGTCGTTAAGAGAATCCAGACATTAATGTATCAAAAATATATATGGCTTATTTGAATATGAAAAACACGTAAAAATGTGCAAAATTTACCATTAATTGAATGCCAAGTAACAAACTACCAATTAGCTACGGTGGTGAAGATGGGTTGATTTCAATTCTAAGTACAAAATACCTGAATTCGACAGGTATAAGTACAGAAGAATTGTCAATGACTTTTATCTTTCTTCGTGGCCAAGTGGCTTAGTCACTGTCTATACAAGCTTGCCGACCAGGGTTCGATTCCCGGTCGGAGCCAAGCTCTTGTCTTTGTGTGATTTCGCCTGGGGCTCTAATCCCGAGGTCGTTAAGAGAATCCAGACATTAATTTATCAAAAATATATATGGCTTATTTGAATAAGAAAAACATGTAAAAATGTGCAAAATTTATCATTAATTGAATGTCAAGTAACAAACTACCAATTAGCTACGATGGTGAAGATGGGTTGATTTCAATTCTAAGTACAAAATACCTGAATTCGACAGGTATAAGTACAGAAGAATTGTCATTGACTTTTATCTTTCTTCGTGGCCAAGTGGCTTAGTCACTGTCTATACAAGCTTGCCGACCAGGGTTCAATTCCCGGCCGGAGCCAAGCTCTTGTCTTTGTGTGATATCAACTGGGGCTCTGATCCCGAGGTCGTTAAGAGAATCCAGACATTAATGTATCAAAAATATATATGGCTTATTTGAATATGAAAAACACGTAAAAATGTGCAAAATTTACCATTAATTGAATGCCAAGTAACAAACTACCAATTAGCTACGATGGTGAAGATGGGTTGATTTCAATTCTAAGTATAAAATACCTGAATTCGACAGGTATAAGTACAGAAGAATTGTCATTGACTTTTATCTTTCTTCATGGCCAAGTGGCTTAGTCACTGTCTATACAAGCTTGCCGACCAGGGTTCGATTCCCGGCCGGAGCCAAGCTCTTGTCTTTGTGTGATTTCGCCTGGGGCTCTGATCCCGAGGTCGTTAAGAGAATCCAGACATTAATGTATCAAAAATATGTATGGCTTATTTGAATAAGAAAAACACGTAAAAATGTGCAAAATTTACCATTTATTGAATGCCAAGTTACAAACTACCAATTAGCTACGGTGGTGAAGATGGGTTGATTTCAATTCTAAGTACAAAATACCTGAATTCGACAGGTATAAGTACAGAAGAATTGTCATTGACTTTTATCTTTCTTCGTGGCCAAGTGGCTTAGTTACTGTCTATACAAGCTTGCCGACCAGGGTTCGATTCCCGGCCGGAGCCAAGCTCTTGTCTTTGTGTTATTTCGCCTGGGGCTCTGATCCCGAGGTCGTTAAGAGAATCCAGACATTAATGTATCAAAAATATATATGGCTTATTTGAATATGAAAAACACGTAAAAATGTGCAAAATTTATCATTAATTGAATGCCAAGTAACAGACTACCAATTAGCTACGATGGTGAAGATGGGTTGATTTCAATTCTAAGTACTAAATACCTGAATTCGACAGGTATAAGTACAGAAGAATTGTCAATGACTTTTATCTTTCTTCGTGGCCAAGTGGCTTAGTCACTGTCTATACAAGCTTGCCGACCAGGGTTCGATTCCCGGTCGGAGCCAAGCTTTTGTCTTTGTGTGATTTCGCCTGGGGCTCTAATCCCGAGGTCGTTAAGAGAATCCAGACATTAATTTATCAAAAATATATATGGCTTATTTGAATAAGAAAAACACGTAAAAATGTGCAAAATTTATCATTAATTGAATGTCAAGTAACAAACTACCAATTAGCTACGATGGTGAAGAAGGGTTGATTTCAATTCTAAGTACAAAATACCTGAATTCGACAGGTATAAGTACAGAAGAATTGTCATTGAATTTTATCTTTCTTCGTGGCCAAGTGGCTTAGTCACTGTCTATACAAGCTTGCCGACCAGGGTTCGATTCCCGGCCGGAGCCAAGCTCTTGTCTTTGTGTGATTTCAACTGGGGCTCTGATCCCGAGGTCGTTAAGAGAATCCAGACATTAATGTATCAAAAATATATATGGCTTATTTAAATAAGAAAAACACGTAAAAATGTGCAAAATTTACCATTAATTGAATGCCAAGTAACAAACTACCAATTAGCTACGATGGTGAAGATGGGTTGATTTCAATTCTAAGTATAAAATACCTGAATTCGAAAGGTATAAGTACAGAAGAATTGTCATTGACTTTTATCTTTCTTCATGGCCAAGTGGCTTAGTCACTGTCTATACAAGCTTGCCGACCAGGGTTTGATTCCCGGCCGGAGCCAAGCTCTTATCTTTGTGTGATTTCGCCATGGGCTCTGATCCCGAGGTCGTTAAGAGAATCCAGACATTAATGTATCAAAAATATATATGGCTTATTTGAATATGAAAAACGCGTAAAAATGTGCAAAATTTATCATTAATTGAATGCCAAGTAACAAACTACCAATTAGCTACGATGGTGAAGATGGGTTGATTTCAATTCTAAGTAAAAAATACCTGAATTCGACAGGTATAAGTACAGAAGAATTGTCATTGACTTTTATCTTTCTTCGTGGCCAAGTGGCTTAGTCACAGTCTATACAAGCTTGCCGACCCGGATTCGATTCCCGGCCGGAGCCAAGCTCTTGTCTTTGTGTGATTTCGCCTGGGGCTCTGATCCCGAGGTCTTTAAGAGAATCCAGACATTAATGTATCAAAAATATATATGGCTTATTTGAATATGAAAAACACGTAAAAATGTGCAAAATTTACCATTAATTGAATGATAAGTAAGAAACTACCAATTAGCCACGATGGTGAAGATGGGTTGATTTCAATTCTAAGTACAAAATACCTGAATTCGACAGGTATAAGTACAGAAGAATTGTCAGTGACTTTTATCTTTCTTCGTGGCCAAGTGGCTTAGTCACTGTCTATACAAGCTTGCCAACCAGGGTTCGATTCCCGGCCGGAGCCAAGCTCTTGTCTTTGTGTGATTTCGCCTGGGGCTCTGATCCCGAGGTCGTTAAGAGAATCCAGACATTAATGTATCAAAAATATATATGGCTTATTTGAATATGAAAAACACTTAAAAATGTGCAAAATTTACCATTAATTGAATGATAAGTAACAAACTACCAATTAGCTACAATGGTGAAGATGGGTTGATTTCAATTATAAGTACAAAATACCTGAATTCGACAGGTATAAGTACAGAAGAATTGTCATTGACTTTTATCTTTCTTCGTGGCCAAGTAGCTTAAGTCACTGTCTATACAAGCTTGCCGACCAGGGTTCGATTCCCGGCCGGAGCCAAGCTCTTGTCTTTGTGTGATTTCGCCTGGGGCTCTGATCCCGAGGTCGTTAAGAGAATCCAGACATTAATGTATCAAAAATATATATGGCTTATTTGAATATGAAAAACACGTAAAAATGTGCAAAATTTACCATAAATTGAATGATAAGTTACAAACTACCAATTTGCTACGATGGTGAAGATGGGTTGATTTCAATTCTAAGCACAAAATACCTGAATTCGACAGGTATAAGTACAGAAGAATTGTCATTGACTTTTATCTTTCTTCGTGGCCAAGTGGCTTAGTCACTGTCTATATAAGCTTGCCGACCAGGGTTCGATTCCCGGCCGGAGCCAAGCTCTTGTCTTTGTGTGATTTCGCCTGGGGCTCTGATCCCGAGGTCGTTAAGAGAATCCAGACATTAATGTATCAAAAATATATATGGCTTATTTGAATATGAAAAACACGTAAAAATGTGCAAAATTTACCATTAATTGAATGCCAAGTAACAAACTACCAATTAGCTACGGTGGTGAAGATGGGTTGATTTCAATTCTAAGTACAAAATACCTGAATTTGACAGGTATAAGTACAGAAGAATTGTCATTGACTTTTATCTTTCTTCGTGGCCAAGTGGCTTAGTTACTGTCTATACAAGCTTGCCGACCAGGGTTCGATTCCCGGCCGGAGCCAAGCTCTTGTCTTTGTGTTATTTCGCCTGGGGCTCTGATCCGGAGGTCGTTAAGAGAATCCAGACATTAATGTATCAAAAATATATATGGCTTATTTGAATATGAAAAACACGTAAAAATGTGCAAAATTTATCATTAATTGAATGCCAAGTAACAGACTACCAATTAGCTACGATGGTGAAGATGGGTTGATTTCAATTCTAAGTACTAAATACCTGAATTCGACAGGTATAAGTACAGAAGAATTGTCAATGACTTTTATCTTTCTTCGTGGCCAAGTGGCTTAGTCACTGTCTATACAAGCTTGCCGACCAGGGTTCGATTCCCGGTCGGAGCCAAGCTTTTGTCTTTGTGTGATTTCGCCTGGGGCTCTAATCCCGAGGTCGTTAAGAGAATCCAGACATTAATTTATCAAAAATATATATGGCTTATTTGAATAAGAAAAACACGTAAAAATGTGCAAAATTTATCATTAATTGAATGTCAAGTAACAAACTACCAATTAGCTACGATGGTGAAGAAGGGTTGATTTCAATTCTAAGTACAAAATACCTGAATTCGACAGGTATAAGTACAGAAGAATTGTCATTGAATTTTATCTTTCTTCGTGGCCAAGTGGCTTAGTCACTGTCTATACAAGCTTGCCGACCAGGGTTCGATTCCCGGCTGGAGCCAAGCTCTTGTCTTTGTGTGATTTCAACTGGGGCTCTGATCCCGAGGTCGTTAAGAGAATCCAGACATTAATGTATCAAAAATATATATGGCTTATTTAAATAAGAAAAACACGTAAAAATGTGCAAAATTTACCATTAATTGAATGCCAAGTAACAAACTACCAATTAGCTACGATGGTGAAGATGGGTTGATTTCAATTCTAAGTATAAAATACCTGAATTCGAAAGGTATAAGTACAGAAGAATTGTCATTGACTTTTATCTTTCTTCATGGCCAAGTGGCTTAGTCACTGTCTATACAAGCTTGCCGACCAGGGTTTGATTCCCGGCCGGAGCCAAGCTCTTATCTTTGTGTGATTTCGCCATGGGCTCTGATCCCGAGGTCGTTAAGAGAATCCAGACATTAATGTATCAAAAATATATATGGCTTATTTGAATATGAAAAACGCGTAAAAATGTGCAAAATTTATCATTAATTGAATGCCAAGTAACAAACTACCAATTAGCTACGATGGTGAAGATGGGTTGATTTCAATTCTAAGTAAAAAATACCTGAATTCGACAGGTATAAGTACAGAAGAATTGTCATTGACTTTTATCTTTCTTCGTGGCCAAGTGGCTTAGTCACAGTCTATACAAGCTTGCCGACCCGGATTCGATTCCCGGCCGGAGCCAAGCTCTTGTCTTTGTGTGATTTCGCCTGGGGCTCTGATCCCGAGGTCTTTAAGAGAATCCAGACATTAATGTATCAAAAATATATATGGCTTATTTGAATATGAAAAACACGTAAAAATGTGCAAAATTTACCATTAATTGAATGATAAGTAAGAAACTACCAATTAGCCACGATGGTGAAGATGGGTTGATTTCAATTCTAAGTACAAAATACCTGAATTCGACAGGTATAAGTACAGAAGAATTGTCAGTGACTTTTATCTTTCTTCGTGGCCAAGTGGCTTAGTCACTGTCTATACAAGCTTGCCGACCAGGGTTCGATTCCCGGCCGGAGCCAAGCTCTTGTCTTTGTGTGATTTCGCCTGGGGCTCTGATCCCGAGGTCGTTAAGAGAATCCAGACATTAATGTATCAAAAATATATATGGCTTATTTGAATATGAAAAACACTTAAAAATGTGCAAAATTTACCATTAATTGAATGATAAGTAACAAACTACCAATTAGCTACAATGGTGAAGATGGGTTGATTTCAATTCTAAGTACAAAATACCTGAATTCGTCAGGTATAAGTACAGAAGAATTGTCATTGACTTTTATCTTTCTTCGTGGCCAAGTGGCTTAGTCACTGTCTATACAAGCTTGCCGACCAGGGTTCGATTCCCGGCCGGAGCCAAGCTCTTGTCTTTGTGTGATTTTGCCTGGGGCTATGATCCCGAGGTCGTTAAGAGAATCCAGACATTAATGTATCAAAAATATATATGGCTTATTTGAATATGAAAAACACGTAAAAATGTGCAAAATTTACCATTAATTGAATGCCAAGTAACAAACTACCAATTAGCTACGATGGTGAAGATGGGTTGATTTCAATTATAAGTACAAAATACCTGAATTCGACAGGTATAAGTACAGAAGAATTGTCATTGACTTTTATCTTTCTTCGTGGCCAAGTAGCTTAAGTCACTGTCTATACAAGCTTGCCGACCAGGGTTCGATTCCCGGCCGGAGCCAAGCTCTTGTCTTTGTGTGATTTCGCCTGGGGCTCTGATCCCGAGGTCGTTAAGAGAATCCAGACATTAATGTATCAAAAATATATATGGCTTATTTGAATATGAAAAACACGTAAAAATGTGCAAAATTTACCATAAATTGAATGATAAGTTACAAACTACCAATTTGCTACGATGGTGAAGATGGGTTGATTTCAATTCTAAGCACAAAAATACCTGAATTCGACAGGTATAAGTACAGAAGAATTGTCATTGACTTTTATCTTTCTTCGTGGCCAAGTGGCTTAGTCACTGTCTATATAAGCTTGCCGACCAGGGTTCGATTCCCGGCCGGAGCCAAGCTCTTGTCTTTGTGTGATTTCGCCTGGGGCTCTGATCCCGAGGTCGTTAAGAGAATCCAGACATTAATGTATCAAAAATATATATGGCTTATTTGAATATGAAAACACGTAAAAATGTGCAAAATTTACCATTAATTGAATGCCAAGTAACAAACTACCAATTAGCTACGGTGGTGAAGATGGGTTGATTTCAATTCTAAGTACAAAATACCTGAATTCGACAGGTATAAGTACAGAAGAATTGTCAATGACTTTTATCTTTCTTCGTGGCCAAGTGGCTTAGTCACTGTCTATACAAGCTTGCCGACCAGGGTTCGATTCCCGGTCGGAGCCAAGCTCTTGTCTTTGTGTGATTTCGCCTGGGGCTCTAATCCCGAGGTCGTTAAGAGAATCCAGACATTAATTTATCAAAAATATATATGGCTTATTTGAATAAGAAAAACATGTAAAAATGTGCAAAATTTATCATTAATTGAATGTCAAGTAACAAACTACCAATTAGCTACGATGGTGAAGATGGGTTGATTTCAATTCTAAGTACAAAATACCTGAATTCGACAGGTATAAGTACAGAAGAATTGTCATTGACTTTTATCTTTCTTCGTGGCCAAGTGGCTTAGTCACTGTCTATACAAGCTTGCCCGACCAGGGTTCAATTCCCGGCCGGAGCCAAGCTCTTGTCTTTGTGTGATTTCAACTGGGGCTCTGATCCCGAGGTCGTTAAGAGAATCCAGACATTAATGTATCAAAAATATATATGGCTTATTTGAATATGAAAAACACGTAAAAATGTGCAAAATTTACCATTAATTGAATGCCAAGTAACAAACTACCAATTAGCTACGATGGTGAAGATGGGTTGATTTCAATTCTAAGTATAAAATACCTGAATTCGACAGGTATAAGTACAGAAGAATTGTCATTGACTTTTATCTTTCTTCATGGCCAAGTGGCTTAGTCACTGTCTATACAAGCTTGCCGACCAGGGTTCGATTCCCGGCCGGAGCCAAGCTCTTGTCTTTGTGTGATTTCGCCTGGGGCTCTGATCCCGAGGTCGTTAAGAGAATCCAGACATTAATGTATCAAAAAATATGTATGGCTTATTTGAATAAGAAAAACACGTAAAAATGTGCAAAATTTACCATTTATTGAATGCCAAGTAACAAACTACCAATTAGCTACGGTGGTGAAGATGGGTTGATTTCAATTCTAAGTACAAAATACCTGAATTCGACAGGTATAAGTACAGAAGAATTGTCATTGACTTTTATCTTTCTTCGTGGCCAAGTGGCTTAGTTACTGTCTATACAAGCTTGCCGACCAGGGTTCGATTCCCGGCCGGAGCCAAGCTCTTGTCTTTGTGTTATTTCGCCTGGGGCTCTGATCCCGAGGTCGTTAAGAGAATCCAGACATTAATGTATCAAAAATATATATGGCTTATTTGAATATGAAAAACACGTAAAAATGTGCAAAATTTATCATTAATTGAATGCCAAGTAACAGACTACCAATTAGCTACGATGGTGAAGATGGGTTGATTTCAATTCTAAGTACAAAATACCTGAATTCGACAGGTATAAGTACAGAAGAATTGTCAATGACTTTTATCTTTCTTCGTGGCCAAGTGGCTTAGTCACTGTCTATACAAGCTTGCCGACCAGGGTTCGATTCCCGGTCGGAGCCAAGCTTTTGTCTTTGTGTGATTTCGCCTGGGGCTCTAATCCCGAGGTCGTTAAGAGAATCCAGACATTAATTTATCAAAAATATATATGGCTTATTTGAATAAGAAAAACACGTAAAAATGTGCAAAATTTATCATTAATTGAATGTCAAGTAACAAACTACCAATTAGCTACGATGGTGAAGAAGGGTTGATTTCAATTCTAAGTACAAAATACCTGAATTCGACAGGTATAAGTACAGAAGAATTGTCATTGAATTTTATCTTTCTTCGTGGCCAAGTGGCTTAGTCACTGTCTATACAAGCTTGCCGACCAGGGTTCGATTCCCGGCCGGAGCCAAGCTCTTGTCTTTGTGTGATTTCAACTGGGGCTCTGATCCCGAGGTCGTTAAGAGAATCCAGACATTAATGTATCAAAAATATATATGGCTTATTTGAATAAGAAAAACACGTAAAAATGTGCAAAATTTACCATTAATTGAATGCCAAGTAACAAACTACCAATTAGCTACAATGGTGAAGATGGGTTGATTTCAATTCTAAGTATAAAATACCTGAATTCGAAAGGTATAAGTACAGAAGAATTGTCATTGACTTTTATCTTTCTTCATGGCCAAGTGGCTTAGTCACTGTCTATACAAGCTTGCCGACCAGGGTTTGATTCCCGGCCGGAGCCAAGCTCTTATCTTTGTGTGATTTCGCCATGGGCTCTGATCCCGAGGTCGTTAAGAGAATCCAGACATTAATGTATCAAAAATATATATGGCTTATTTGAATATGAAAAACGCGTAAAAATGTGCAAAATTTATCATTAATTGAATGCCAAGTAACAAACTACCAATTAGCTACGATGGTGAAGATGGGTTGATTTCAATTCTAAGTAAAAAATACCTGAATTCGACAGGTATAAGTACAGAAGAATTGTCATTGACTTTTATCTTTCTTCGTGGCCAAGTGGCTTAGTCACAGTCTATACAAGCTTGCCGACCCGGATTCGATTCCCGGCCGGAGCCAAGCTCTTGTCTTTGTGTGATTTCGCCTGGGGCTCTGATCCCGAGGTCTTTAAGAGAATCCAGACATTAATGTATCAAAAATATATATGGCTTATTTGAATATGAAAAACACGTAAAAATGTGCAAAATTTACCATTAATTGAATGATAAGTAAGAAACTACCAATTAGCTACGATGGTGAAGATGGGTTGATTTCAATTCTAAGTACAAAATACCTGAATTCGACAGGTATAAGTACAGAAAAATTGTCAGTGACTTTTATCTTTCTTCGTGGCCAAGTGGCTTAGTCACTGTCTATACAAGCTTGCCGACCAGGGTTCGATTCCCGGCCGGAGCCAAGCTCTTGTCTTTGTGTGATTTCGCCTGGGGCTCTGATCCCGAGGTCGTTAAGAGAATCCAGACATTAATGTATCAAAAATATATATGGCTTATTTGAATATGAAAAAACACTTAAAAATGTGCAAAATTTACCATTAATTGAATGATAAGTAACAAACTACCAATTAGCTACAATGGTGAAGATGGGTTGATTTCAATTCTAAGTACAAAATACCTGAATTCGTCAGGTATAAGTACAGAAGGAATTGTCATTGACTTTTATCTTTCTTCGTGGCCAAGTGGCTTAGTCACTGTCTATACAAGCTTGCCGACCAGGGTTCGATTCCCGGCCGGAGCCAAGCTCTTGTCTTTGTGTGATTTTGCCTGGGGCTCTGATCCCGAGGTCGTTAAGAGAATCCAGACATTAATGTATCAAAAATATATATGGCTTATTTGAATATGAAAAACACGTAAAAATGTGCAAAATTTACCATTAATTGAATGCCAAGTAACAAACTACCAATTAGCTACGATGGTGAAGATGGGTTGATTTCAATTATAAGTACAAAATACCTGAATTCGACAGGTATAAGTACAGAAAAATTGTCATTGACTTTTATCTTTCTTCGTGGCCAAGTGGCTTAGTCACTGTCTATACAAGCTTGCCGACCAGGGTTCGATTCCCGGCCAGAGCCAAGCTCTTGTCTTTGTGTGATTTCGCCTGGGGCTCTGATCCCGAGGTCGTTAAGAGAATCCAGACATTAATGTATCAAAAATATGTATGGCTTATTTGAATATGAAAA
>NC_090748.1:37756050-37773550 GCF_036898095.1 Palaemon carinicauda
ACTTTTATCTTTCTTCGTGGCCAAGTGGCTTAGTCACTGTCTATACAAGCTTGCCGACCAGGGTTCGATTCCCGGTCGGAGCCAAGCTCTTGTCTTTGTGTGATTTCGCCTGGGGCTCTAATCCCGAGGTCGTTAAGAGAATCCAGACATTAATTTATCAAAAATATATATGGCTTATTTGAATAAGAAAAACATGTAAAAATGTGCAAAATTTATCATTAATTGAATGTCAAGTAACAAACTACCAATTAGCTACGATGGTGAAGATGGGTTGATTTCAATTCTAAGTACAAAATACCTGAATTCGACAGGTATAAGTACAGAAGAATTGTCATTGACTTTTATCTTTCTTCGTGGCCAAGTGGCTTAGTCACTGTCTATACAAGCTTGCCGACCAGGGTTCAATTCCCGGCCGGAGCCAAGCTCTTGTCTTTGTGTGATTTCAACTGGGGCTCTGATCCCGAGGTCGTTAAGAGAATCCAGACATTAATGTATCAAAAATATATATGGCTTATTTGAATATGAAAAACACGTAAAAATGTGCAAAATTTACCATTAATTGAATGCCAAGTAACAAACTACCAATTAGCTACGATGGTGAAGATGGGTTGATTTCAATTCTAAGTATAAAATACCTGAATTCGACAGGTATAAGTACAGAAGAATTGTCATTGACTTTTATCTTTCTTCATGGCCAAGTGGCTTAGTCACTGTCTATACAAGCTTGCCGACCAGGGTTCGATTCCCGGCCGGAGCCAAGCTCTTGTCTTTGTGTGATTTCGCCTGGGGCTCTGATCCCGAGGTCGTTAAGAGAATCCAGACATTAATGTATCAAAAATATGTATGGCTTATTTGAATAAGAAAAACACGTAAAAATGTGCAAAATTTACCATTTATTGAATGCCAAGTAACAAACTACCAATTAGCTACGGTGGTGAAGATGGGTTGATTTCAATTCTAAGTACAAAATACCTGAATTCGACAGGTATAAGTACAGAAGAATTGTCATTGACTTTTATCTTTCTTCGTGGCCAAGTGGCTTAGTTACTGTCTATACAAGCTTGCCGACCAGGGTTCGATTCCCGGCCGGAGCCAAGCTCTTGTCTTTGTGTTATTTCGCCTGGGGCTCTGATCCCGAGGTCGTTAAGAGAATCCAGACATTAATGTATCAAAAATATATATGGCTTATTTGAATATGAAAAACACGTAAAAATGTGCAAAATTTATCATTAATTGAATGCCAAGTAACAGACTACCAATTAGCTACGATGGTGAAGATGGGTTGATTTCAATTCTAAGTACAAAATACCTGAATTCGACAGGTATAAGTACAGAAGAATTGTCAATGACTTTTATCTTTCTTCGTGGCCAAGTGGCTTAGTCACTGTCTATACAAGCTTGCCGACCAGGGTTCGATTCCCGGTCGGAGCCAAGCTTTTGTCTTTGTGTGATTTCGCCTGGGGCTCTAATCCCGAGGTCGTTAAGAGAATCCAGACATTAATTTATCAAAAATATATATGGCTTATTTGAATAAGAAAAACACGTAAAAATGTGCAAAATTTATCATTAATTGAATGTCAAGTAACAAACTACCAATTAGCTACGATGGTGAAGAAGGGTTGATTTCAATTCTAAGTACAAAATACCTGAATTCGACAGGTATAAGTACAGAAGAATTGTCATTGAATTTTATCTTTCTTCGTGGCCAAGTGGCTTAGTCACTGTCTATACAAGCTTGCCGACCAGGGTTCGATTCCCGGCCGGAGCCAAGCTCTTGTCTTTGTGTGATTTCAACTGGGGCTCTGATCCCGAGGTCGTTAAGAGAATCCAGACATTAATGTATCAAAAATATATATGGCTTATTTGAATAAGAAAAACACGTAAAAATGTGCAAAATTTACCATTAATTGAATGCCAAGTAACAAACTACCAATTAGCTACAATGGTGAAGATGGGTTGATTTCAATTCTAAGTATAAAATACCTGAATTCGAAAGGTATAAGTACAGAAGAATTGTCATTGACTTTTATCTTTCTTCATGGCCAAGTGGCTTAGTCACTGTCTATACAAGCTTGCCGACCAGGGTTTGATTCCCGGCCGGAGCCAAGCTCTTATCTTTGTGTGATTTCGCCATGGGCTCTGATCCCGAGGTCGTTAAGAGAATCCAGACATTAATGTATCAAAAATATATATGGCTTATTTGAATATGAAAAACGCGTAAAAATGTGCAAAATTTATCATTAATTGAATGCCAAGTAACAAACTACCAATTAGCTACGATGGTGAAGATGGGTTGATTTCAATTCTAAGTAAAAAATACCTGAATTCGACAGGTATAAGTACAGAAGAATTGTCATTGACTTTTATCTTTCTTCGTGGCCAAGTGGCTTAGTCACAGTCTATACAAGCTTGCCGACCCGGATTCGATTCCCGGCCGGAGCCAAGCTCTTGTCTTTGTGTGATTTCGCCTGGGGCTCTGATCCCGAGGTCTTTAAGAGAATCCAGACATTAATGTATCAAAAATATATATGGCTTATTTGAATATGAAAAACACGTAAAAATGTGCAAAATTTACCATTAATTGAATGATAAGTAAGAAACTACCAATTAGCTACGATGGTGAAGATGGGTTGATTTCAATTCTAAGTACAAAATACCTGAATTCGACAGGTATAAGTACAGAAAAATTGTCAGTGACTTTTATCTTTCTTCGTGGCCAAGTGGCTTAGTCACTGTCTATACAAGCTTGCCGACCAGGGTTCGATTCCCGGCCGGAGCCAAGCTCTTGTCTTTGTGTGATTTCGCCTGGGGCTCTGATCCCGAGGTCGTTAAGAGAATCCAGACATTAATGTATCAAAAATATATATGGCTTATTTGAATATGAAAAACACTTAAAAATGTGCAAAATTTACCATTAATTGAATGATAAGTAACAAACTACCAATTAGCTACAATGGTGAAGATGGGTTGATTTCAATTCTAAGTACAAAATACCTGAATTCGTCAGGTATAAGTACAGAAGAATTGTCATTGACTTTTATCTTTCTTCGTGGCCAAGTGGCTTAGTCACTGTCTATACAAGCTTGCCGACCAGGGTTCGATTCCCGGCCGGAGCCAAGCTCTTGTCTTTGTGTGATTTTGCCTGGGGCTCTGATCCCGAGGTCGTTAAGAGAATCCAGACATTAATGTATCAAAAATATATATGGCTTATTTGAATATGAAAAACACGTAAAAATGTGCAAAATTTACCATTAATTGAATGCCAAGTAACAAACTACCAATTAGCTACGATGGTGAAGATGGGTTGATTTCAATTATAAGTACAAAATACCTGAATTCGACAGGTATAAGTACAGAAAAATTGTCATTGACTTTTATCTTTCTTCGTGGCCAAGTGGCTTAGTCACTGTCTATACAAGCTTGCCGACCAGGGTTCGATTCCCGGCCAGAGCCAAGCTCTTGTCTTTGTGTGATTTCGCCTGGGGCTCTGATCCCGAGGTCGTTAAGAGAATCCAGACATTAATGTATCAAAAATATGTATGGCTTATTTGAATATGAAAAACACGTAAAAATGTGCAAAATTTACCATTAATTGAATGCCAAGTAACAAACTACCAATTAGCTACGATGGTGAAGATGGGTTGATTTCAATTCTAAGTACAAAATACCTGAATTCGACAGGTATAAGTACAGAAGAATTGTCAATGACTTTTATCTTTCTTCGTGGCCAAGTGGCTTAGTCACTGTCTATACAAGCTTGCCGACCAGGGTTCGATTCCCGGTCGGAGCCAAGCTTTTGTCTTTGTGTGATTTCGCCTGGGGCTCTAATCCCGAGGTCGTTAAGAGAATCCAGACATCAATTTATCAAAAATATATATGGCTTATTTGAATAAGAAAAACACGTAAAAATGTGCAAAATTTATCATTAATTGAATGTCAAGTAACAAACTACCAATTAGCTACGATGGTGAAGATGGGTTGATTTCAATTCTAAGTACAAAATACCTGAATTCGACAGGTATAAGTACAGAAGAATTGTCATTGACTTTTATCTTTCTTCGTGGCCAAGTGGCTTAGTCACTGTCTATACAAGCTTGCCGACCAGGGTTCGATTCCCGGCCGGAGCCAAGCTCTTGTCTTTGTGTGATTTCAACTGGGGCTCTGATCCCGAGGTCGTTAAGAGAATCAAGACATTAATGTATCAAAAATATATATGGCTTATTTGAATATGAAAAACACGTAAAAATGTGCAAAATTTACCATTAATTGAATGCCAAGTAACAAACTACCAATTAGCTACGATGGTGAAGATGGGTTGATTTCAATTCTAAGTATAAAATACCTGAATTCGACAGGTATAAGTACAGAAGAATTGTCATTGACTTTTATCTTTCTTCATGGCCAAGTGGCTTAGTCACTGTCTATACAAGCTTGCCGACCAGGGTTTGATTCCCGGCCGGAGCCAAGCTCTTATCTTTGTGTGATTTGGCCATGGGCTCTGATCCCGAGGTCGTTAAGAGAATCCAGACATTAATGTATCAAAAATATATATGGCTTATTTGAATATGAAAAACGCATGAAAATGTGCAAAATTTATCATTAATTGAATGCCAAGTAACAAACTACCAATTAGCTACGATGGTGAAGATGGGTTGATTTCAATTCTAAGTACAAAATACCTGAATTCGACAGGTATAAGTACAGAAGAATTGTCATTGACTTTTATCTTTCTTCGTGGCCAAGTGGCTTAGTCACTGTCTATACAAGCTTGCCGACCAGGGTTCGATTCCCGGCCGGAGCCAAGATCTTGTCTTTGTGTGATTTCGCCTGGGGCTCTGATCCCGAGGTCGTTAAGAGAATCCAGACATTAATGTATCAAAAATATATATGGCTTATTTGAATAGGAAAAACACGTAAAAATGTGCAAAATTTATCATTAATTGAATGCCAAGTAACAAACTACCAATTAGCTACGATGGTGAAAATGGGTTGATTTCAATTCTAAGTACAAAATACCTGGATTCGACAGGTATAAGTACAGAAGAATTGTCATTGACTTTTATCTTTCTTCGTGGCCAAGTGGCTTAGTCACTGTCTATACAAGCTTGCCGACCAGGGTTCGATTCCCGGCCGGAGCCAAGCTCTTGTCTTTGTGTGATTTCGCCTGGGGCTCTGATCCCGAGGTCGTTAAGAGAATCCAGACATTAATGTATCAAAAATATATATGGCTTATTTGAATATGAAAAACACTTAAAAATGTGCAAAATTTACCATTAATTGAATGATAAGTAACAAACTACCAATTAGCTACAATGGTGAAGATGGGTTGATTTCAATTCTAAGTACAAAATACCTGAATTCGACAGGTATAAGTACAGAAGAATTGTCATTGACTTTTATCTTTCTTCGTGGCCAAGTGGCTTAGTCACTGTCTATACAAGCTTGCCGACCAGGGTTTGATTCCCGGCCGGAGCCAAGCTCTTGTCTTTGTGTGATTTTGCCTGGGGCTCTGATCCCGAGGTCGTTAAAAGAATCCAGACATTAATGTATCAAAAATATATATGGCTTATTTGAATATGAAAAACACGTAAAAATGTGCAAAATTTACCATTAATTGATTGCCAAGTAACAAACTACCAATTAGCTACGATGGTGAAGATGGGTTGATTTCAATTCTAAGTACAAAATACCTGAATTCGACAGGTATAAGTACAGAAAAATTGTCATTGACTTTTATCTTTCTTCGTGGCCAAGTGGCTTAGTCACTGTCTATACAAGCTTGCCGACCAGGGTTCGATTCCCGGCCGGAGCCAAGCTATTGTCTTTGTGTGATTTCGCCTGGGGCTCTGATCCCGAGGTCGTTAAGAGAATCCAGACATTAATGTATCAAAAATATATATGGCTTATTTGAATATGAAAAACACGTAAAAATGTGCGAAATTTACCATTAATTGAATGATAAGTAACAAACTACCAATTAGCTACGATGGTGAAGATGGGTTGATTTCAATTCTAAGTACAAAATACCTGAATTCGACAGGTATAAGTAGAGAAGAATTGTCATTGACTTTTATCTTTCTTCGTGGCCAAGTGGCTTAGTCACTGTCTATATAAGCTTGCCGACCAGGGTTCGATTCCCGGCCGGAGCCAAGCTCTTGTCTTTGTGTGATTTCGCCTGGGGCTCTGATCCCGAGGTCGTTAAGAGAATCCAGACATTAATGTATCAAAAATATATATGGCTTATTTGAATATGAAAAACACGTAAAAATGTGCAAAATTTACCATTAATTGAATGCCAAGTAACAAACTACCAATTAGCTACGGTGGTGAAGATGGGTTGATTTCAATTCTAAGTACAAAATATCTGAATTCGACAGGCATAAGTACAGAAGAATTGTCAGTGACTTTTATCTTTCTTCGTGGCCAAGTGGCTTAGTCACTGTCTATACAAGCTTGCCGACCAGGGTTTGATTCCCGGCCGGAGCCAAGCTCTTGTCTTTGTGTGATTTTGCCTGGGGCTCTGATCCCGAGGTCGTTAAGAGAATCCAGACATTAATGTATCAAAAATATATATGGCTTATTTGAATATGAAAAACACGTAAAAATGTGCAAAATTTACCATTAATTGAATGCCAAGTAACAAACTACCAATTAGCTACGATGGTGAAGATGGGTTGATTTCAATTATAAGTACAAAATACCCGAATTCGACAGGTATAAGTACAGAAAAATTGTCATTGACTTTTATCTTTCTTCGTGGCCAAGTGGCTTAGTCACTGTCTATACAAGCTTGCCGACCAGGGTTCGATTCCCGGCCGGAGCCAAGCTCTTGTCTTTGTGTGATTTCAACTGGGGCTCTGATCCCGAGGTCGTTAAGAGAATCAAGACATTAATGTATCAAAAATATATATGGCTTATTTGAATATGAAAAACACGTAAAAATGTGCAAAATTTACCATTAATTGAATGATAAGTAACAAACTACCAATTAGCTACGATGGTGAAGATGGGTTGATTTCAATTCTAAGTACAAAATACCTGAATTCGACAGGTATAAGTAGAGAAGAATTGTCATTGACTTTTATCTTTCTTCGTGGCCAAGTGGCTTAGTCACTGTCTATACAAGCTTGCCGACCAGGGTTCGATTCCCGGCCGGAGCCAAGCTCTTGTCTTTGTGTGATTTCGCCTGGGGCTCTGATCCCGAGGTCGTTAAGAGAATCCAGACATTAATGTATCAAAAATATATATGGCTTATTTGAATATGAAAAACACGTAAAAATGTGCAAAATTTACCATTAATTGAATGCCAAGTAACAAACTACCAATTAGCTACGGTGGTGAAGATGGGTTGATTTCAATTCTAAGTACAAAATACCTGAATTCGACAGGTATAAGTACAGAAGAATTGTCAGTGACTTTTATCTTTCTTCGTGGCCAAGTGGCTTAGTCACTGTCTATACAAGCTTGCCAACCAGGGTTCGATTCCCGGCCGGAGCCAAGCTCTTGTCTTTGTGTGATTTCGCCTGGGGCTCTGATCCCGAGGTCGTTAAGAGAATCAAGACATTAATGTATCAAAAATATGTATGGCTTATTTGAATATGAAAAACACTTAAAAATGTGCAAAATTTACCATTAATTGAATGATAAGTAACAAACTACCAATTAGCTACAATGGTGAAGATGGGTTGATTTCAATTCTAAGTACAAAATACCTGAATTCGACAGGTATAAGTACAGAAGAATTGTCATTGACTTTTATCTTTCTTCGTGGCCAAGTGGCTTAATCACTGTCTATACAAGCTTGCCGACCAGGGTTTGATTCCCGGCCGGAGCCAAGCTCTTGTCTTTGTGTGATTTTGCCTGGGGCTCTGATCCCGAGGTCGTTAAGAGAATCCAGACATTAATGTATCAAAAATATATATGGCTTATTTGAATATGAAAAACACGTAAAAATGTGCAAAATTTACCATTAATTGAATGCCAAGTAACAAACTACCAATTAGCTACGATGGTGAAGATGGGTTGATTTCAATTCTAAGTACAAAATACCTGGATTCGACAGGTATAAGTACAGAAGAATTGTCATTGACTTTTATCTTTCTTCATGGCCAAGTGGCTTAGTCACTGTCTATACAAGCTTGCCGACCAGGGTTCGATTCCCGGCCGGAGCCAAGCTCTTGTCTTTGTGTGATTTCGCCTGGGGCTCTGATCCCGAGGTCGTTAAGAGAATCCAGACATTAATGTATCAAAAATATATATGGCTTATTTGAATATGAAAAACACTTAAAAATGTGCAAAATTTACCATTAATTGAATGATAAGTAACAAACTACCAATTAGCTACAATGGTGAAGATGGGTTGATTTCAATTCTAAGTACAAAATACCTGAATTCGACAGGTATAAGTACAGAAGAATTGTCAGTGACTTTTATCTTTCTTCGTGGCCAAGTGGCTTAGTCACTGTCTATACAAGCTTGCCGACCAGGGTTTGATTCCCGGCCGGAGCCAAGCTCTTGTCTTTGTGTGATTTTGCCTGGGGCTCTGATCCCGAGGTTGTTAAGAGAATCCAGACATTAATGTATCAAAAATATATATGGCTTATTTGAATATGAAAAACACGTAAAAATGTGCAAAATTTACCATTAATTGAATGCCAAGTAACAAACTACCAATTAGCTACGATGGTGAAGATGGGTTGATTTCAATTATAAGTACAAAATACCCGAATTCGACAGGTATAAGTACAGAAAAATTGTCATTGACTTTTATCTTTCTTCGTGGCCAAGTGGCTTAGTCACTGTCTATACAAGCTTGCCGACCAGGGTTCGATTCCCGGCCGGAGCCAAGCTCTTGTCTTTGTGTGATTTCGCCTGGGGCTCTGATCCCGAGGTCGTTAAGAGAATCCAGACATTAATGTATCAAAAATATATATGGCTTATTTGAATATGAAAAAAACGTAAAAATGTGCAAAATTTACCATTAATTGAATGATAAGTAACAAACTACCAATTAGCTACGATGGTGAAGATGGGTTAATTTCAATTCTAAGTACAAAATACCTGAATTCGACAGGTATAAGTAGAGAAAAATTGTCATTGACTTTTATCTTTCTTCGTGGCCAAGTGGCTTAGTCACTGTCTATATAAGCTTGCCGACCAGGGTTCGATTCCCGGCCAGAGCCAAGCTCTTGTCTTTGTGTGATTTCGCCTGGGGCTCTGATCCCGAGGTCGTTAAGAGAATCCAGACATTAATGTATCAAAAATATATATGGCTTATTTGAATATGAAAAACACGTAAAAATGTGCAAAATTTACCATTAATTGAATGCCAAGTAACAAACTACCAATTAGCTACGGTAGTGAAGATGGGTTGATTTCAATTCTAAGTACAAAATACCTGAATTCGACAGGTATAAGTACAGAAGAATTGTCAGTGACTTTTATCTTTCTTCGTGGCCAAGTGGCTTAGTCACTGTCTATACAAGCTTGCCAACCAGGGTTCGATTCCCGGCCGGAGCCAAGCTCTTGTCTTTGTGTGATTTCGCCTGGGGCTCTGATCCCGAGGTCGTTAAGAGAATCAAGACATTAATGTATCAAAAATATGTATGGCTTATTTGAATATGAAAAACACTTAAAAATGTGCAAAATTTACCATTAATTGAATGATAAGTAACAAACTACCAATTAGCTACAATGGTGAAGATGGGTTGATTTCAATTCTAAGTACAAAATACCTGAATTCGACAGGTATAAGTACAGAAGAATTGTCATTGACTTTTATCTTTCTTCGTGGTCAAGTGGCTTAATCACTGTCTATACAAGCTTGCCGACCAGGGTTTGATTCCCGGCCGGAGCCAAGCTCTTGTCTTTGTGTGATTTTGCCTGGGGCTCTGATCCCGAGGTCGTTAAGAGAATCCAGACATTAATGTATCAAAAATATATATGGCTTATTTGAATATGAAAAACACGTAAAAATGTGCAAAATTTACCATTAATTGAATGCCAAGTAACAAACTACCAATTAGCTACGATGGTGAAGATGGGTTGATTTCAATTATAAGTACAAAATACCTGAATTCGACAGGTATAAGTACAGAAAAATTGTCATTGACTTTTATCTTTCTTCGTGGCCAAGTGGCTTAGTCACTGTCTATACAAGCTTGCCGACCAGGGTTCGATTCCCGGCCGGAGCCAAGCTCTTGTCTTTGTGTGATTTCGCCTGGGGCTCTGATCCCGAGGTCGTTAAGAGAATCCAGACATTAATGTATCAAAAATATGTATGGCTTATTTGAATATGAAAAACACGTAAAAATGTGCAAAATTTACCATTAATTGAATGATAAGTAACAAACTACCAATTAGCTACAATGGTGAAGATGGGTTGATTTCAATTCTAAGTACAAAATACCTGAATTCGACAGGTATAAGTACAGAAGAATTGTCATTGACTTTTATCTTTCTTCGTGGCCAAGTGGCTTAGTTACTGTCTATACAAGCTTGCCGACCAGGGTTCGATTCCCGGCCGGAGCCAAGCTCTTGTCTTTGTGTTATTTCGCCTGGGGCTCTGATCCCGAGGTCGTTAAGAGAATCCAGACATTAATGTATCAAAAATATATATGTCTTATTTGAATATGAAAAACACGTAAAAATGTGCAAAATTTATCATTAATTGAATGCAAAGTAACAGACTACCAATTAGCTACGATGGTGAAGATGGGTTGATTTCAATTCTAAGTACAAAATACCTGAATTCGACAGGTATAAGTACAGAAGAATTGTCAATGACTTTTATCTTTCTTCGTGGCCAAGTGGCTTAGTCACTGTCTATACAAGCTTGCCGACCAGGGTTCGATTCCGGGTCGGAGCCAAGCTTTTGTCTTTGTGTGATTTCGCCTGGGGCTCTAATCCCGAGGTCGTTAAGAGAATCCAGACATTAATTTATCAAAAATATATATGGCTTATTTGAATAAGAAAAACACGTAAAAATGTGCAAAATTTATCATTAATTGAATGTCAAGTAACAAACTACCAATTAGCTACGATGGTGAAGATGGGTTGATTTCAATTCTAAGTACAAAATACCTGAATTCGACAGGTATAAGTACAGAAGAATTGTCATTGACTTTTATCTTTCTTCGTGGCTAAGTGGCTTAGTCACTGTCTATACAAGCTTGCCGACCAGGGTTCGATTCCCGGCCGGAGCCAAGCTCTTGTCTTTGTGTGATTTCAACTGGGGCTCTGATCCCGAGGTCGTTAAGAGAATCCAGACATTAATGTATCAAAAATATATATGGCTTATTTGAATATGAAAAACACGTAAAAATGTGTAAAATTTACCATTAATTGAATGCCAAGTAACAAACTACCAATTAGCTACGATGGTGAAGATGGGTTGATTTCAATTCTAAGTATAAAATACCTGAATTCGACAGGTATAAGTACAGAAGAATTGTCATTGACTTTTATCTTTCTTCATGGCCAAGTGGCTTAGTCACTGTCTATACAAGCTTGCCGACCAGGGTTTGATTCCCGGCCGGAGCCAAGCTCTTATCTTTGTGTGATTTCGCCATGGGCTCTGATCCCGAGGTCGTTAAGAGAATCCAGACATTAATGTATCAAAAATATATATGGCTTATTTGAATATGAAAAATGCGTAAAAATGTGCAAAATTTATCATTAATTGAATGCCAAGTAACAAACTACCAATTAGCTACGGTGGTGAAGATGGGTTGATTTCAATTCTAAGTACAAAATACCTGAATTCGACAGGTATAAGTACAGAAGAATTGTCATTGACTTTTATCTTTCTTCGTGGCCAAGTGGCTTAGTCACTGTCTATACAAGCTTGCCGACCAGGGTTCGATTCCCGGCCGGAGCCAAGCTCTTGTCTTTGTGTGATTTCGCCTGGGGCTCTGATCCCGAGGTCGTTAAGAGAATCCAGACATTAATGTATCAAAAATATATATGGCTTATTTGAATATGAAAAACACGTAAAAATGTGCAAAATTTATCATTAACTGAATGCCAAGTAACAAACTACCAATTAGCTACGATGGTGAAGATGAGTTAATTTCAATTCTAAGTACAAAATACCTGAATTTGAAAGGTATAAGTACAGAAGAATTGTCATTGACTTTTATCTTTCTTCGTGGCCAAGTGGTATAGTCACTGTCTATACAAGCTTGCCGACCAGGGTTCGATTCCCGGCCGGAGCCAAGCTCTTGTCTTTGTGTGATTTCGCCTGGGGCTCTGATCCCGAGGTCGTTAAGAGAATCCAGACATTAATGTATCAAAAATATATATGGCTTACTTGAATAGGAAAAACACGTAAAAATGTGCAAAATTTATCATTAATTGAATGCCAAGTAACAAACTACCAATTAGCTACGATGGTGAAGATGGGTTGATTTCAATTCTAAGTACAAAATACCTGAATTCGACAGGTATAAGTACAGAAGAATTGTCATTGACTTTTATCTTTCTTCGTGGCCAAGTGGCTTAGTCACTGTCTATACAAGCTTGCCGACCAGGGTTCGATTCCCGGCCGGAGCCAAGCTCTTGTCTTTGTGTGATTTCGCCTGGGGCTCTGATCCCGAGGTCGTTAAGAGAATCCAGACATTAATGTATCAAAAATATATATGGCTTATTTGAATATGAAAAACACTTAAAAATGTGCAAAATTTACCATTAATTGAATGATAAGTAACAAACTACCAATTAGCTACAATGGTGAAGATGGGTTGATTTCAATTCTAAGTACAAAATACCTGAATTCGACAGGTATAAGTACAGAAGAATTGTCATTGACTTTTATCTTTCTTCGTGGCCAAGTGGCTTAGTCACTGTCTATACAAGCTTGCCGACCAGGGTTCGATTCCCGGCCGGACCCAAGCTCTTGTCTTTGTGTGATTTTGCCTGGGGCTCTGATCCCGAGGTCGTTAAGAGAATCCAGACATTAATGTATCAAAAATATATATGCCTTATTTGAATATGAAAAACACGTAAAAATGTGCAAAATTTACCATTAATTGAATGCCAAGTAACAAACTACCAATTAGCTACGATGGTGAAAATGGGTTGATTTCAATTATAAGTACAAAATACCTGAATTCGACAGGTATAAGTACAGAAAAATTGTCATTGACTTTTATCTTTCTTCGTGGCCAAGTGGCTTAGTCACTGTCTATACAAGCTTGCCGACCAGGGTTCGATTCCCGGCCGGAGCCAAGCTCTTGTCTTTGTGTGATTTCACCTGGGGCTCTGATCCCGAGGTCGTTAAGAGAATCCAGACATTAATGTATCAAAAATATGTATGGCTTATTTGAATATGAAAAACACGTAAAAATTTGCAGAATTTACCATTAATTGAATGCCAAGTAACAAACTACCAATTAGCTACGGTGGTGAAGATGGGTTGTTTTCAATTCTAAGTACAAAATACCTGAATTCGACAGGTATAAGTACAGAAAAATTGTCATTGACTTTTATCTTTCTTCGTGGCCAAGTGGCTTAGTTACTGTCTATACAAGCTTGCCGACCAGGGTTCGATTCCCGGCCGGAGCCAAGCTCTTGTCTTTGTGTTATTTCGCCTGGGGCTCTGATCCCGAGGTCGTTAAGAGAATCCAGACATTAATGTATCAAAAATATATATGGCTTATTTGAATATGAAAAACACGTAAAAATGTGCAAAATTTATCATTAATGGAATGCCAAGTAACAGACTACCAATTAGCTACGATGGTGAAGATGGGTTGATTTCAATTCTAAGTACAAAATACCTGAATTCGACAGGTATAAGTACAGAAGAATTGTCAATGACTTTTATCTTTCTTCGTGGCCAAGTGGCTTAGTCACTGTCTATACAAGCTTGCCGACCAGGGTTCGATTCCTGGTCGGAGCCAAACTTTTGTCTTTGTGTGATATCACCTGGGGATCTAATCCCGAGGTCGTTAAGAGAATCCAGACATTAATTTATCAAAAATATATATGGCTTATTTGAATAAGAAAAACACGTAAAAATGTGCAAAATTTATCATTAATTGAATGTCAAGTAAAAAACTACCAATTAGCTACGATGGTGAAGATGGGTTGATTTCAATTCTAAGTGCAAAATACCTGAATTCGACAGGTATAAGTACAGAAAAATTGTCATTGACTTTTATCTTTCTTCGTGGCCAAGTGGCTTAGTCACTGTCTATACAAGCTTGCCGACCAGGGTTTGATTCCCGGCCGGAGCCAAGCTCTTGTCTTTGTGTGATTTCAACTGGGGCTCTGATCCCGAGGTCGTTAAGAGAATCCAGACATTAATGTATCAAAAATATATATGGCTTATTTGAATATGAAAAACACGTAAAAATGTGCAAAATTTACCATTAATTGAATGCCAAGTAACAAACTACCAATTAGCTACGATGGTGAAGATGGGTTGATTTCAATTCTAAGTATAAAATACCTGAATTCGACAGGTATAAGTACAGAAGAATTGTCATTGACTTTTATCTTTCTTCATGGCCAAGTGGCTTAGTCACTGTCTATACAAGCTTGCCGACCAGGGTTTGATTCCCGGCCGGAGCCAAGCTCTTATCTTTGTGTGATTTCGCCATGGGCTCTGATCCCGAGGTCGTTAAGAGAATCCAGACATTAATGTATCAAAAATATATATGGCTTATTTGAATATGAAAAACGCGTAAAAATGTGCAAAATTTATCATTAATTGAATGCCAAGTAACAAACTACCAATTAGCTACGATGGTGAAGATGGGTTGATTTCAATTCTAAGTACAAAATACCTGAATTCGACAGGTATAAGTACAGAAGAATTGTCATTGACTTTTATCTTTCTTCGTGGCCAAGTGGCTTAGTCACTGTCTATACAAGCTTGCCGACCAGGGTTCGATTCCCGGCCGGAGCCAAGCTCTTGTCTTTGTGTGATTTCGCCTGGGGCTCTGATCCCGAGGTCGTTAAGAGAATCCAGACATTAATGTATCAAAAATATATATGGCTTATTCGAATATGAAAAACACGTAAAAATTTGCAAAATTTATCATTAATTGAATGCCAAGTAACAAACTACCAATTAGCTACGATGGTGAAGATGGGTTAATTTCAATTCTAAGTACAAAATACCTGAATTTGACAGGTATAAGTACAGAAGAATTGTCATTGACTTTTATCTTTCTTCGTGGCCAAGTGGTATAGTCACTGTCTATACAAGCTTGCCGACCAGGGTTCGATTCCCGGCCGGAGCCAAGCTCTTGTCTTTGTGTGATTTCGCCTGGGGCTCTGATCCCGAGGTCGTTAAGAGAATCCAGACATTAATGTATCAAAAATATATATGGCTTATTTGAATAGGAAAAACACGTAAAAATGTGCAAAATTTATCATTAATTGAATGCCAAGTAACAAACTACCAATTAGCTACGATGGTGAAGATGGGTTGATTTCAATTCTAATTACAAAATACCTGAATTCGACAGGTATAAGTACAGAAGAATTGTCATTGACTTTTATCTTTCTTCGTGGCCAAGTGGCTTAGTCACTGTCTATACAAGCTTGCCGACCAGGGTTCGATTCCCGGCCGGAGCCAAGCTCTTGTCTTTGTGTGATTTCGCCTGGGGCTCTGATCCCGAGGTCGTTAAGAGAATCCAGACATTAATGTATCAAAAATATATATGGCTTATTTGAATATGAAAAACACTTAAAAATGTGCAAAATTTACCATTAATTGAATGATAAGTAACAAACTACCAATTAGCTACAATGGTGAAGATGGGTTGATTTCAATTCTAAGTATAAAATACCTGAATTTGACAGGTATAAGTACAGAAGAATTGTCATTGACTTTTATCTTTCTTCGTGGCCAAGTGGCTTAGTCACTGTCTATACAAGCTTGCCGACCAGGGTTCGATTCCCGGCCGGAGCCAAGCTCTTGTCTTTGTGTGATTTTGCCTGGGGCTCTGATCCCGAGGTCGTTAAGAGAATCCAGACATTAATGTATCAAAAATATATATGGCTTATTTGAATATGAAAAACACGTAAAAATGTGCAAAATTTACCATTAATTGAATGCCAAGTAACAAACTACCAATTAGCTACGATGGTGAAGATGGGTTGATTTCAATTATAAGTACAAAATACCTGAATTCGACAGGTATAAGTACAGAAAAATTGTCATTGACTTTTATCTTTCTTCGTGGCCAAGTGGCTTAGTCACTGTCCATACAAGCTTGCCGACCAGGATTCGATTCCCGGCCGGAGCCAAGCTCTTGTCTTTGTGTGATTTCGCCTGGGGCTCTGATCCCGAGGTCGTTAAGAGAATCCAGACATTAATGTATCAAAAATATGTATGGCTTATTTGAATATGAAAAACACGTAAAAATGTGCAAAATTTACCATTAATTGAATGCCAAGTAACAAACTACCAATTAGCTACGGTGGTGAAGATGGGTTGATTTCAATTCTAAGTACAAAATACCTGAATTCGACAGGTATAAGTACAGAAGAATTGTCATTGACTTTTATCTTTCTTCGTGGCCAAGTGGCTTAGTTACTGTCTATACAAGCTTGCCGACCAGGGTTCGATTCCCGGCCGGAGCCAAGCTCTTGTCTTTGTGTGATTTCGCCTGGGGCTCTGATCCCGAGGTCGTTAAGAGAATCCAGACATTAATGTATCAAAAATATATATGGCTTATTTGAATATGAAAAACACGTAAAAATGTGCAAAATTTATCATTAATTGAATGCCAAGTAACAGACTACCAATTAGCTACGATGGTGAAGATGGGTTGATTTCAATTCTAAGTACAAAATACCTGAATTCGACAGGTATAAGTACAGAAGAATTGTCAATGACTTTTATCTTTCTTCGTGGCCAAGTGGCTTAGTCACTGTCTATACAAGCTTGCCGACCAGGGTTCGATTCCCGGTCGGAGCCAAGCTTTTGTCTTTGTGTGATTTCGCCTGGGGCTCTAATCCCGAGGTCGTTAAGAGAATCCAGACATTAATTTATCAAAAATATATATGGCTTATTTGAATAAGAAAAACACGTAAAAATGTGCAAAATTTATCCTTAATTGAATGTCAAGTAACAAACTACCAATTAGCTACGATGGTGAAGATGGGTTGATTTCAATTCTAAGTACAAAATACCTGAATTCGACAGGTATAAGTACAGAAGAATTGTCATTGACTTTTATCTTTCTTCGTGGCCAAGTGGCTTAGTCACTGTCTATACAAGCTTGCCGACCAGGGTTCGATTCCCGGCCGGAGCCAAGCTCTTGTCTTTGTGTGATTTCAACTGGGGCTCTGATCCTGAGGTCGTTAAGAGAATCCAGACATTAATGTATCAAAAATATATATGGCTTATTTGAATATGAAAAACACGTAAAAATGGACAAAATTTACCATTAATTGAATGCCAAGTAACAAACTACCAATTAGCTACGATGGTGAAGATGGGTTGATTTCAATTCTAAGTATAAAATACCTGAATTCGACAGGA
>NC_090748.1:37812974-37815474 GCF_036898095.1 Palaemon carinicauda
AAGCTTGTTTAGACAGTGACTAAGCCACTTGGCCACGAAGAAAGATAAAAGTCAATGACAATTCTTCTGTACTTATACCTGTTGAATTCAGGTATTTTGTACTTAGAATTGATATCAACCCATCTTCACCATCGTAGCTAATTGGTATTCTGTTACTTGGCATTCAATTAATGATAAATTTTGCACATTTTTACGTGTTTTTCATATTCAAATAAGCCATATATATTTTTGATACATTAATGTCTGGATTCTCTTAACGACCTCGGGATCAGAGCCCCAGGCGAAATCACACAAAGACAAGAGCTTGGCTCCGGCCGGGAATCGAACCCTGGTCGGCAAGCTTGTATAGACAGTGACTAAGCCACTTGGCCACGAAGAAAGATAAAAGTCAATGACAATTCTTTTGTACTTATACCTGTCGAATTCAGGTATTTTGTACTTAGAATTGAAATCAACCCATCTTCACCATTGTAGCTAATTGATATTTTGTTACTTGGCATTCAATTAATGATAAATTTTGCACATTTTTAAGTGTTTTTCATATTCAAATAAGCCATATATATTTTTGATACATTAATGTCTGGATTCTCTTAACGACCTCGGGATCAGAGCCCCAGGCGAAATCACACAAAGACAAGAGCTTGGCTCCGGCCGGGAATCAAACCCTGGTCGGCAAGCTTGTATAGACAGTGACTAAGCCACTTGGCCACGAAGAAAGATAAAAGTCATCTGTACTTATCTTTCTTTCTTAGTGGCCAAGTGGCTTAGTCACTCTCTATATAAGCTTGCCGACCAAGGTTTGATTCCTGGCCAGAGCCAAGCTCTTGTCTTTGTGTGATTTTGCCTGAGGCTCTGATCCCAAAGTCGTTAAGAGAATCCAGACATTAATGTATCAAAAATATATATGGCTTATTTGAATATGAAAAACACGTAAAAATGAGAAAAATTTATTATTAATTGAATGCCAAGTAACAAGCTACCAATTAGCTACGATGGTGAAAATGGGTTGATTTCAATTCTAAGTACAAAATACCTGAATTCGACAGGTATAAGTACAGAAGAATTGTCATTGACTTTTATCTTTCTTCGTGGCCAAGTGGCTTAGTCAATGTCTATACAAGCTTGCCGACCAGGGTTCGATTCCCAGCCGGAGCCAAGCTCTTGTCTTTGTGTGATTTCGCCTGGGGCTCTGATCCCGAGGTCGTTAAGAGAATCCAGACATTAATGTATCAAAAATATATATGGCTTATTTGAATATGAAAAACACATAAAAATGTGCAAAATTTACCATTAATTGAATGATAAGTAACAAACTACCAATTAGCTACGATGGTGAAGATGGGTTGATTTCAATTCTAAGTACAAAATACCTGAATTCGACAAGTATAAGTACAGAAGAATTGTCATTGACTTTTATCTTTCTTCGTGGCCAAGGGGCTTAGTCACTGTCTATACAAGCTTGCCGACCAGGGTTCGATTCCGGCCGGAGCCAAGCTCTTGTCTTTGTGTGATTTCGCCTGGGGCTCTGATCCCGAGGTCGTTAAGAGAATCCAGACATTAATGTATCAAAAATATATATGGCTTATTTGAATATGGAAAACACGTAAAAATGTGCAAAATTTACCATTAATATAATGCCAAGTAACAAACTACCAATTAGCTACGGTGGTTAAGATGGGTTGATTTCAATTCTAAGTACAAAATACCTGAATTCGACAGGTATAAGTACAGAAGAATTGTCATTGACTTTTATCTTTCTTCGTGGCCAAGTGGCTTAGTTACTGTCTATACAAGCTTGCCGACCAGGGTTCGATTCCCGGCCGGAGCCAAGCTCTTGTCTTTGTGTTATTTCGCCTGGGCTCTGATCCCGAGGTCGTTAAGAGAATCCAGACATTAATGTATCAAAAATATATATGGCTTATTTGAATATGAAAAACACGTAAAAATGTGCAAAATTTATCATTAATTGAATGCCAAGTAACAGACTACCAATTAGCTACGATGGTGAAGATGGGTTGATTTCAATTCTAAGTACAAAATACCTGAATTCGACAGGTATAAGTACAGAAGAATTGTCAATGACTTTTATCTTTTTTCGTGGCCAAGTGGCTTAGTCACTGTCTATACAAGCTTGCCGACCAGGGTTCGATTCCCGGTCGGAGCCAAGCTTTTGTCTTTGTGTGATTTTGCTTGGGGCTCTAATCCCGAGGTCGTTAAGAGAATCCAGACATTAATTTATCAAAAATATATATGGCTTATTTGAATACGAAAAACACGTAAAAATGTGCAAAATATATCATTAATTGAATGTCAAGTAACAAACTACCAATTAGCTACGATGGTGAAGATGGGTTGATTTCAATTCTAAGTACAAAATACCTGAATTCGACAGGTATAAGTACAGAAGAATTGTCATTGACTTTTATCTTTCTTCGTGGCCAAGTGGTTTAGACACTGTCTATAAAAGCTTGCCGACCAGGGTTTGATTCCCGGCCGGAGA
>NC_090748.1:37820474-37825474 GCF_036898095.1 Palaemon carinicauda
CTTGACCATGGAGGGTGGGGAAAAAAAGATAAGCAGAATTCTGTCAAGATCTCCTGCGGAATCTTCGCCTTGACAAAAAGGCCACCCATTTTCTCCAAGATGACTCATATTGCCTTCTAGTAGATTTGCATTTATATTCCTCAAGGAAGTCTATACTGGCTTTCGAAATCCCGAAACGCTTTCTCACCGCTAGGGAGAGAAAATCATGAACTGCAGGGTCCGGGTTTTCTGTAATGAAGCGCAGACAGTTGACATCTGGACTCATTGGTCAGAACTGGATCTGGTAGTGGTACAAACTTCAGCTACAGTTCCAATGCCAGGAGGAACCACACGCTGTTCGGCCACTTGTGGGCCACTATTGCCGCTACCCTTTGAAGGATCTCAGTTTGTTGAGGACCCTCAACAGAAGGTTGTGAGGAGGGAACAGATAAATCTTGGACCATCTGTTCCAGTCGAGGGACATCGCGTCCACTGCTTCCGCTAAGGGGTCCTCGTACGGGGCACGTACAGGGGCAACTTCTTGTTGTCTTTCGTCGCAAAGAGGTCTATCTGCAGTTCTGGGACTGATTCAGAATGAAGGAGAATGATCCTGCGTCTAAGGACCATTCCGACTCTATCGGTGTGAACCTGGATAGAGCGTCCGCTGTCACATTGCGGACTCCTTGAAGGTGAACTGCCGACAGGTACCACTTCTTCTTTTCCGCCAATCGGAAGACGGCCAACATCACCTGGTTGAGAGGTGGTGACCTCGATCCTTGTCGATTCAAGTATCTTACAACTACCTCGCTGTCTATTACCACTTTATGTGGAACGAATGACGCGGGGAGACTTTCTTTAAGGTAAGGAGCACTGCCCTAGCTTCTAGAAAGTTTTATGAGAAAGGTCTTGAATAGCCTGGACCAAGTCCCCTGGACTTTTTTCCGATGGGAGTGACCTCCCCATCCCTCCATTGAGGCGTCTGAGTTAATCGTCACCGACGGGGGAGGTGGCTGAAGAAGAACCTGACTTCTTTAGATGTCTGGCTTGGGACCAAGGCTGAGAAGAGTACTTAGCCGAAGCGGCTGGTCTTCTCAGATCTCTTCACGCGTTTGATGCATAACTTCTCCAAACTCCGATTGCATCCTTTAGCTGTGCTCTTAGCACTGGGTCTGTCACCAAAGCAAACTGGAGAGAGCGCAGTACTCTCTCCTGCTCGTGTCTTGATATCCTTTCGGAATCTTGAAGTCTCTTGACAGAACCCGCTATCTCCTTCCTTTTCTTCGCCGGGGTGGAGAAACGGTGTGACAAAAGGTCCCAGTGGTTCTTAGCCACTGGAACTTTTGAGATGGAGAAAGTCGAGACTTTTTCTGTTGATCTTGAAGCCTAGGTACTCTAGGAACTGGATAACTTGACTGGAAGCTTGCAAGCATTCTGTCTCGGATGCTGCCCACACCAACCAGTCGTCCAGGTAGGCTACTACCTGAATTCCCTTTAGGCGAAATTGTTTGAGAGCTACGCTCGCAAGCTTCGTAAAAATCCTTGGGGCTATGTTTAGCCCGAATGGCATGGCTCCGAAGGAGTATAGTCTTCGTTGTAGCCTGAACCCTAGGTAGGGGGAGAGTCGATGGCTAATTGGAATGTGCCAGTAGGCGTCTGACAAGTCTATAGAGACGGAATATGCCCTCTTGGGCAGTAAGGTCCTTATGTGTTGCAGTGTTAGCATTTTGAATTTGCAATTCACTATGAACTTGTTAAGTGGCGACAAGTCCAGAATGACTCTGAGCTTTTCCGAGTCTTTCTTGGGAACACAAAACAGCCTCCCTTAGAAATTGAAGGGCTTCACCCTTTTTCTCCAACCGTTCTTGAACGTCTCCCTCCTACCGGTATCACCTCACTTGGACTGCCGTCCTGAGGTCTTGCCTTCCTGACCACGACCACCCCTGAATCCCCTTCCCCTTGAGGGGCGTCTAGACGAGCCTCTGGCTGCTCCTCTAGGCTTTGCTCGAAAGGAAGTAGACTGCCCTTCGAACGCTGGGGTGAATGCCGTGGACTGTGTCGACACGGCCTGGGGTACCCACTGAAAGGTGGTCGGGGTTTGTGCCACGATCTGGGGCACTGGGGGCAATGGCAATTGCAGTTGCTGTTGCTGTCTAAGAGGCTTGGCTGGCCGAGACGGTAGCCTAGTCCTCATAGTCTTCCTCTTTGGTTGAGGACCCTCATCCGGGGAAGACTTTCTTTTGATAGCCAGGCCCCACTTCTGGAGAAGGTTTCTATTCTCCAAGGCGGCTTTATCAAAAACATCTTTGACCAAGTCGGTAGGGAAAAAGGTCTTTTCCCCAAATGTTGGAGGAGATTAGTTTCTTTAGCTCGTGCCTCACCGTAGCCGAGGTAAACACGAACTCCCTACAAGCTCTCCTTGCCTTGACGAAGCCATAAAGGTCCTTCGTCACTGTGGCCAGATGAGGCTTGGCCACTATCATGAACATTTCATGGACCTTGGGATCACTTGCCATCGTCTCGAGAGTAGTCTGAAGAGACATTGAGGCAGTCAGTCTTTCTTTTGTATCGAACTCACTTCGCAAAAGAAAGTCAGACAGCTTAGGGAGGTCCTTGCCGAACTGACGTCCGGCAATATCAGCCTCCAACTTTCCCAATGAGAACGTAAGATGGACGTCCTTCCAGTCTTTGTGGTCCATAGGCAGGGCCAGCGACAAGGGTTTACACTCCTCTAGGGAGGGGCAAGACTTGCCGGCCTCGATTGCTTTTAGTACAGCCAGAAACCCTTTTTGTAAAAGGGGGAAGGCTCTAGTAGGCGAGGACACAAAGGAAGGGAGCTTCCTATTCAATGCAGCTACCTTTGAGTTAGAGAAGCCCCTCTCTTTCATCGAGGATGAAAGTAGAGCTTGAGCCTTAGCATGGTCCATCACTATGACCTCCTTCGGCTCTGTCTCCTCCTTTGAAGCTGGTTCCTTCCTCAGCCGGACATAATAGTCCGGATATGATGCCTTGCTGGGCCAGAATTCCACCCTCCAGGGGAACTGAGCCCAGCTTATCCGAGATGACGATCTTTCCAGTCGTCATCGGCATGTGCTCAGCATACCTCCATGGGTTAGCATCTGAGCACAAGGGAAGGTCTTTCACATTGAGCTTTTCTTGGGGCCCATGTGATTCTGCAAGGCACTGCATTCGCAGTTCCATTGCAGCCGCCTTCTCCTGATTCTCCTTCTGCATTTGTTGGATCATTCCAACAATAGAAGAGAGGGCCTGTCCCAGCTCTACTGGGAGACCGGCCGATGTAGAGGGGCTTGAACTTCATCCTGGGCTTCTGCCAGGAGGTCTTCCTCCTGACACCCGTCCACATCAGATATCCTGTCATTTAGCTGGATGTCTTGCATCGCGACCGCGACTTCAGCATCCACCTGGATCTGAACTTAGGGGATCTCCTCTTGAGACTGGGGAATCACTGCATCAGCTGATGCCTTAGGGAAAAGATACGCCCTCATCTTCTCACTTGGAAGATAAGGGCCAGAAGTGTTCTTTTGGAAGCCCCTTACCCAGGTACGAAGCTTCTTCCTAGCTATTTAAATGTCTCATTAATCAGGTTAGTGCACACAGTACATACCTGAGGGTCCCAATACCGGAGATCATCCTTGGAGACAGCGTATGCTGCTTGTCTCCTACAAAACTCATGTCCGCAGAGGTTCTTGCTGCTGACATTGCAGAAAGCACTTCCCCACTTCGGAGTGTCCTTCTGTAAAGAGAAGAAATTTCCATGAGTATCAAGTGAACTATGTATCACTGGATATGCATAGTATAGCATAACAATTCAGAAAGGAAAGACACACACTTGTGTTTCCCTCACAACCCATTGTTGCAGCCTTCCAGATAATAAAATCAAAAATGGTTTATCTCTTCTAGAGTAACCAATGCAAGGTTTCCAGAGGAAACAGGTGGAGCTCATACCTAAGCAATGATTTTAAAATCCTGGATAATAGACAGGGAAGAACTCAGCTTCCTATCTGAGGGCAACAGCAAAGGGATGTGCAAGAAAACACAATAGTGTTAGAAGATACAGTGCTGTACCAAAACCTTTACTATAGTTTTCTTCTTACTGTATATGCTATACAGAAGAATACTAGTACAGTATAGGGGGATGTGTGCCGGCTTGCCTTTGCCGGCCGGCACACACCACAACTAGCTTTAAAGTATACTACTTAACAGCTATAGGGCGCCAGCACTCTGGTTCAAATGCCTGTGCCGGTCGACAGCAACTGCCGGCCGGTAACAGCCAGTGTTGGCCGGCAATGGCTGCCGGCAAGCAACTACACAAGGTAGTACCCAGCTGCCGGCCACACTCTTGGTGACCGGCAGACAAGGACTGACATAAGCCGGCCGGCAAAGGTACAAGACCGATGCCAGCTGGCAGCAAAAGAACCAGAGAACTACCCTGCCCTGCTGCCGGCCTCATAGGCCGGCAGCCGGGACAGGTACAGCACTAGAAGAAAATATAATGGATGCCGGGATAAGAGTGTACACTATCTCCAAGCCCGGCAACCGAAAGAGTGCATATAAGGAAGGGGAGAAACTAATTCAGGCTTCCTTGACCAATGCCGTCCGGCTCTGCCGGCAGGCATGGATGAGGGACCAAGAGAGGTCCGGGCAGCACTCGAAAACATAAGACCCTTGCCGGCCAGCAGCTCTGCCGGCCGGCAATGGGCTGAGTCAATTCCACATCCCAACCTATACTAGGTCCAGAAGTAGAACGACGTACAGTACAGTAAGACCCCTGCCGGCCAGCTCTGCCGGCCGGCAAGGTACAGTACAGTAATGGCTAGGCCATTACGGAGATAGAGGGGGAAGGGACAAGAGGGTCCTGCCAACCTTGCTTTAGTGACAGATCACCCGCAGCCAAGAAACTTATCTTAGCCTAAGGGAGATCTAAGGGAAAAGGCCAGCAATACTTGCCAGCTTCCAGAGCACCAAAGCAAGGAAGGCGTTGCTACTCCCAAGGGAAGAACTTA
>NC_090748.1:37830474-37832974 GCF_036898095.1 Palaemon carinicauda
CTTGTGTCTAGATGAAGGCACCAAGATGCCATTGTTCTACCTTAAACGGACGTGTTCTAAATTCTGCATGCCTGACTTAATCAATATTGCGATTATTCTCTGATTCTTCCTGTGCTTGTAGGTTTCAATGAGCAATATTTTTTTTTGTCGGTTAGCCTGTAAACCAGTTATTCTTTTATTTCTTGATTCCTGATATCTTAGTGCTGCAATTCTTTTTTTATTTTCTTAAAGGTGGGAATTTTTTTGGCTTTCATCTTCGTTGCGCATAGCTGCATAGCTGTCATTCTGCTGTCATTAATGTTCCTTTAATCTTTCAAGGAGCACTAATAGATTTCAGACCACTTCCATTGTCTTCCTCGGAAATGTCTACATAAGTATACACTTTCAGTTTTCATATAGAATCGTATATAATTGAGGTTTAGAGTGGGTGGTGTTCTGCGCACCATGTCACCATTACGGGGCCATTTAGAGATTCAGGACTACTTCCTATGTCTTCTTCAGAAAATTTTACAACGGAATATAGGGAACACACACAAGTATGTCGTCCACGTAACATACACGAAAAGGGAAGTTCCCTAAGATGCCATCCTTGAGATGTTGAAAAGTGGGCCTAGCAACATATTGGATAAAACAGGAGTAATTGAAGGTGTATGTACTGAATGGGATGGTTATGGGGACGTCCTCTGGGTTCATGTGCACCTGGTAATAGCCCTTCAGGAGGTCAAAGGTGGAGAAAACCTTTGCTTTGTGCAAGTAGGAGGTCATGTCGGCGATGTTTGGGAGGGAGTAGTGATACGGTTCTGTCTGCATGTTCTGGCACCTGTAATCCCCACATGGATGCAGAGAGCCATCTTTGTT
Organism: Palaemon carinicauda; assembly: GCF_036898095.1. Taxonomy (NCBI): domain Eukaryota; kingdom Metazoa; phylum Arthropoda; class Malacostraca; order Decapoda; family Palaemonidae; genus Palaemon; species Palaemon carinicauda. The sequence continues at coordinate 37,831,333 of NC_090748.1, forward strand.
CAGAACGATGTGCAAGGGTGACCATTATGGGCTTGAAGCCATTTAGCAGAGGCCTATTTCTTCCATTTCAGCAAAAGTTTGTTTAGCAACTGCGAAATGATCCGATGACTGACGTCTGAATCTGGCTAACACTTGAGACCCCTTCGTTTCACGGGAACCATTTGTGTTTGACGAAGTTCTGGACGGAAAATTTCCGTATCCGATGTGAGGTGAGCGTAGGCATCCGCGGGTGCGCTGATGTGAAGAGTGAGCTCGGAGGGGACCGGTTGGAGAGTTGTCGAGGAGTACAAATCCTTGTTGACTAATCATCAATGGGCTACATCGACCAGGAGGTGGAGCTGTGATAGGAATTTGGCACCAAGGATTGGTAATGTGATGTCAGTAATGAGAAACTTCAAAATATATCTGGCGCTTCCAAACAATAATGTGAGAGTTTCATAACCATGGGTGTGTATCTCATATCCATTGCCCGCTACCAAGCGGATGTAGGAAGACCTGGAAAAACTTCGTCGTGTCATGGAGAGTGGACTTGGCAGAAGAGAATGTCAAGCATCAGTGTCTACCAAAAATTGCACGCAAAAAGAAAAGATTGGTGACGGGGGTGGCCACCACCATAAGCCATATCTTACTTACACGTATATTGACCAATGACAACCATTGCAAGTGGTAGTTGCATAAATGTAGCCGAAGGGTGTCAGGAGGTGGCTGGAGAGGTCGCCGGTTGGGGAATAAGTAAGGGGTTGTATATGCCGGTGGTGGGAGACATTATGAACACTCCGGCATATCACAGGGAGGACGTATGTGTCCTATCGCTTCCACGTTGGCATCGGTCGAGGTTGAATAAGTGTTCACTTCATCAGGAGTGGAGTCATTGATGAAGGTCTTGAATGTAGTGAAGTGGCTGTCCATAAGGGTATCAACTTTGGTCATTAGGTCCTCTATAGGCAAAATCTCGACAATGGGAATAACAAGACATACAGGTTCGGGTAGGCGCATTACGCAAAGACCACAAAATAGATTCACTTCACGAGTAGAGCCGTCTGTGACAGGTAGTGGGCGAGCTTTTACTATTACTTAGGTAGTAAATTGGCAATGATGGTGGAATAATTCATTTGGAGATAATGTATCCTAGGATAGAACATTTTTTAAATAAAATATATTGTTGTTCTTACAATCAGTTGCAATATTTTTTTTATATAACATAAAAAGAAATATAACTGTTTGGATTGCTCAAAGATTTAAATATTGAACTATAACTTGAATTACACATCATAGAGATCTACAGCATTTGAAATGTACATCTTGTTAATAACAAGATTGAAAAAAAAAAGATGAAATAAAAATGGCTACTGATAGCCTAGCTCAAAAATAGTGGCGAATAACCTCAAAATAGCTATTTATGAAAATAAATAATCTTATCTTTACTTATTTCAGGGGAAAGAACATTTGGAAGTTAGTATTAAGTGAGTGAATTAAAGAACAAATAAAGATGAGGTTCAAAAGTTTATACTGTAGTAAAAAACAGACGTAAGAAAAAAAATTACATCTAATATTATATTAATCTATCAATTAAAATGCTTAATTTTTTCTATTCTGAATGCTGTGCTGTATCTGTGAAACACTACAATAATTTAGTTTTTTT
>NC_090748.1:37842974-37850474 GCF_036898095.1 Palaemon carinicauda
ATACACTTTTCAATGATAGTGCCTTGAGGGGTACACACCAGGCTCTTAAATCAACAAAGTACTTCAGCTCCAACTCATATGCTTTCCGATGATAGTGCCTTGAGGGGTCCACACCAGGCTCTTCAATGAACGAAATACTTCAGCTCCAACTCATGCGCTTTCCAGTGATAGTGCCTTGAGGGGTCCACACCAGGCTCTTCAATCAACGAAATACTTCAGCTCCAACTCATGCGCTTTCCAATGATAGTGCCTTGAGGGGTCCACACCAGGCTCTTCAATCATCGAAATACTTCAGCTCCAACTCATGTGCTTTCCAGTGATAGTACCCTGAGGGGGGCGACACCAGGCTCTTCAATCAATGAAATACTTCAGCTCCAACTCATAAGCTTTCCAGTGATAGTACCTTGAGGGGTCCACACCAGGCTCTTCAATCAACGAAATACTTCAGCTCCAACTCATGCGCTTTCCAATGATAGTGCCTTGAGGGGTCCAAACCAGGCTCTTCAATCAATGAAATACTTCAGCTCCAACTCATGCGCTTTCCAGTGATAGTACCTTGAGGGGTCGACACCAGGCTCTTCAATGAACGAGATACTTCAGCTCCAACTCATGCGCTTTCCAATGATAGTGCCTTGAGGGGTCCACACCAGGCTCTTCAATCATCGAAATACTTAAGCTCCAACTCATGTGCTTTCCAGTGATAGTACCCTGAAGGGTCGACACCAGGCTCTTCAATCAATGAAATACTTCAGCTCCAACTCATAAGCTTTCCAGTGATAGTACGTTGAGGGGTCCACACCAGGCTCTTCAATCAACAAAGTACTTCAGCTCCAACTCATACACTTTTCAATGATAGTGCCTTGAGGGGTCCAAACCAGGCTCTTCAATCATCGAAATACTTCAGCTCCAACTCATGTGCTTTCCAGTGATAGTACCCTGAAGGGTCGACACCAGGCTCTTCAATCAATGAAATACTTCAGTTCCAACTCATACGCTTTCCAATGATAGTGCCTTGAGGGGTCCCCACCAGGCTCTTAAATCAACAAAGTACTTCAGCTCCAACTCATACGCTTTCCAATGATAGTGCCTTGAGGGGTCCACACCAGGCTCTTCAATCAACGAAATACTTCAGCTCCAACTCATACGCTTTCCAAGGATAGTGCCTTGAGGGGTCCACACCAGGCTCTTCAATCAACAAAGTACTTAAGCTCCAACTCATACGCTTTCCAATGATAGTGCCTTGAGGGGTCCACACCAGGCTCTTTAATCAACAAAATATTTCAGCTCCAACTCATGTGCTTTTCCAATGATAGTACCTTGAGGGGTCCACACCAGGCTCTTCAATCAACAAAGTACTTCAGCTCCAACTCATGCGCTTTTCCAGTGATAGTACCTTGAGGGGTCCACACCAGGCTCTTCAATCATCAAAGTACTTTAGCTCCAACTCATACGCTTTCCAATGATAATGCCTTGAAGGGTCCACACCAGGCTCTTCAATCAACAAAATATTTCAGCTCCAACTCATGTGCTTTTCGAGTGATAGTACCTTGAGGGGTCAACACCAGGCTCTTCAATCAACAAAGTACTTCAGCTCAAACTCATACGCTTTCCAATGATAGTGCCTTGAGGGGTCCACACCAGGCTCTTCAATCAACAAAGTACTTCAGCTCCAACTCATACGCTTTCCAATGATAGTGCCTTGAGGGGTCCACACCAGGCTCTTCAATCAACAAAGTACTTAAGCTCCAACTCATACGCTTTCCAATGATAGTGCCTTGAGGGGTCCACACCAGGCTCTTCAATCAACAAAGTACTTAAGCTCCAACTCATACGCTTTCCAATGATAGTGCCTTGAGGGGTCCACACCAGGCTCTTTAATCAACAAAATATTTCAGCTCCAACTCATGTGCTTTTCCAATTATAGTACCTTTAGGGGTCCACACCAGGCTCTTCAATCAACAAAGTACTTCAGCTCCAACTCATGCGCTTTTCCAGTGATAGTACCTTGAGGGGTCCACACCAGGCTCTTCAATCATCAAAGTACTTTAGCTCCAACTCATACGCTTTCCAATGATAGTGCCTTGAAGGGTCCACACCAGGCTCTTCAATCAACAAAATATTTCAGCTCCAACTCAGGTGCTTTTCGGGTGATAGTACCTTGAGGGGTCCACACCAGGCTCTTCAATCAACAAAGTACTTCAGCTCCAACTCATAGGCTTTCCAATGATAGTGCCTTGAGGGGTCCACACCAGGCTCTTCAATCAACAAAGTACTTCAGCTCCAACTCATACGCTTTCCAATGATAGTGCCTTGAGGGGTCCACACCAGGCTCTTCAATCAACAAAATACTTCAGCTCCAACTCATGCGCTTTTCCAGTGATAGTGCCTTGAGGGGTCCACACAAGGCTCTTCAATCAACAAAGTACTTCAGCTCCAACTCATACGCTTTCCAATGATAGTGCCTTGAGGGGTCCACACCAGGCTCTTCAATCAACAAAGTACTTCAGCTCCAATTCATATGCTTTCCAATGATAGTGCCTTGAGGGGTCCACACCAGGCTCTTCAATCAACGAAATACTTCAGTTACGAGTTGATAGAGAGCGCAAAACTCTCCGTAAAAGCAACATGAACGAACGCACATTTCTTGGAAGACAATGAGGAAAATGGAGATGCAATTGGTGAATGGAGACTGCGAATGTTTTGAGTATGATCCTCAAGATCACAGAAGGTTAGGATATTCATTGGTTAAGTTGAATGCCCTTAAAAGGAGATTTGTTATTGTTGTTGTTGTTTCATATTGCCTGGCCCTTACGGCCGTGCTCTTGCACACTGTTAGCCCGTAGATGCTGTTTTTTTTTTTTTTTTAGGTTTATATGTGATTCAGGTTATGGGATAATTATGGCATTAGGAAAAGAAGGGACATAATTACGCAATTCTCTCGAATTTGTGTTTCTGAAATTTTTATAGAACCTCTGTAATATTGTTTCATAAAAGATCATAACTATTGTTATTAAGAAATGGGTAGCTATGCTGGTGAACACATGCATGCACACACACATAGACACACTCACACACACACACACACATATATATATATATATATATATATATATATATATATATGTGTGTGTGTGTGTGTATATGCGTATATATATATATATATATATATATATATATATATATATATATACATATATATATATATATATATATATATATATATATATATATATATATATATATATATATATATATATATATATATATATATATATTATATATATATATATTCATATGTATGTATTAATAGAGAGACGGACAAAGAGAGATGGGAGGTGAGGCGAGTACTCTCTCTCTCTCTCTCTCTCTCTCTCTCTCTCTCTCTCTCTCTCTCTCTCTCCTCTCCTCTCCTCTCTCTCTCTCTCCAAAATATTGTTACATTATTAATTAATTTAAAGACATACGGCCTCCCAACTTCCTTCTTTATGTTAGAAAGAGCCTAACCAAAGATATAGCGCAAGAAAAATTTCTTGTTGCAATAAAATTTAGTCACTTGTTTTTCCTTTATGGTCACTGGACTATTTATATTTTCATCTTTTTTCAGATTATAATGGGCTTCCTTTAAAGAGACAACACCTTTCTTGTAGTTATGAAATTATAATAATAAATTTATAAATGAGTTCAGACGAACTTACCCCAATATTTCTACCAGGAAAGGAATTGGCAAAATGATGGTAGTGGAGTCGACAGAAATCGAGCTTTTGTGCCTTATTAGCATGACAAAAGATGTCTTGTTTACAAAGGTTAGCTTTCAATTATTTTTGTTTCTTCAATACTTTGACTTCAAAGACTGTAATACTTCAACTACAAAGACTGCAATACTTTGACTTCAAAGACTGTAATACTTCAACTACAAAGACTGCAATACTTTGACTTCAAAGGCGCCCTCTAAAGAAATCTTCCATTAAAAACCTGTTTTGTCTTCGCCAGCTTCTATTCCTTCCACTCACTGTCTAACAACACAAACAAGATCAAAATAGGGAAACCTGGAGATGACAAAGATGTGTTCAAGGAAGACGTCTATTGCAGGTAACTAATTATGATCAGTTTGTTCTCTGTCTATTTCAAGGAGAGGAATACAATGTCCGTTAATGATGCGTCCTTGGAATAATTAAATTAGTTTTTAACAAAGAACAATGGAGATAAAAGTCTTAAATAACTTTGTAGAATCACGCTCTCTTAATATCAAATTACACAATATACTTTATTGTTCGAAGTTTATACGTTTATAAAAAAAGGATTAATACTATGAATTTCTTGTTAGTGACTCTAGTGTGACAATAGACCTTCACTAATTATGGTGCTCCTACGAAAGACGTGGGTGCATTTCACTTTATAGATTTAATTCATTAAAACGCATTTATTAAAAGCCATAGATATTAAATTCATTTAAGTTGTGGAGAAAGAGGCAGGAAGTCACGTAACCGAAATCTTCACAGTTGCATAGAACAAATCTCTGAATACTTTAGTATTCCAATAGCTAAGTGTAATGTCCGAGGTGGCGGGTAGGTGTTAACGGAGAACGACATGAATGCAATTATGCAAGTGAGGAATATTCAACAAGACAATGAGCTTTTATACACAGTTGAGAGCAGGACTGAAACAAAATTCAAACAGTATAAAATATGTGATAGCAAGCTTAAACAGGATTTTATCATCAGTACCGGGGAGAGACAGATAAAAGAAAAACAAGCAATAACGTTACAGTATACGAGCGTGTATGAAACATCTGCAGTACATGGGTCCCTCCCCTAAAAAAAAGACATCCATGTGAAATACAGCGCCCTGCTTTTCAGGGATATTGGGGACGAGTTAGTGATTTGGTTCCGTCTACATGTTCAGACGCATGTAATCCCCACAAGGACAATATGTTTGGGTGATGACCATGGACTTGAGGCCTTGTAACAAAGGCCCATTTCTTCCATTTTGGTGTACGTTCGTTTAGGGCCAGACGCCGGAATCTGGCAAACACACAGGTCTCCTTAGTCTTGATATGGTGATAAATACCGTTTTTGGCTGGACACAGTTGGCGTTTGACAAAGTTCTGGACAAAAGACTTCCGGGTACAATGTGAGGTGGGGCATTGGTATCTGTGGGGGCGCCTAATATGGAGAGTGGGGTAGGAAAAGGGAGGGGAGAGGAAATAGGCATCGAGGATTGGCACTGTGCTGTCAGCAAAGACAAATTTCCAATTATATTTGGCGCTCATAAACGATAGTGTTGCGTTTGTCTCATGCCCTTGGGTGGGGATCGCAGATCGGTTGTAGTTACCAGGTGGATGTCAACAGGATTAGAATGATTATGTTGTGCCCGAGAGAGTGGTCTTAATAGAAGAATGGCAAGCACCAGTGTCTACCAAAATCTGCAAGCCCGTATCTGCATCATGTAAAAAGAAAAGATTAGTGATAGGGGAGGCCACTGCCACAAGTGATGGCCTACTTAAAAGTTTTTTGGCCACTGACATCCCTTCGCACATTTCCTCACAGCGGCCCCAAATCTGGAGTGGTAGTAGCCTAACTGTGGCCGATGGACGTCAATAGGTAGCTGTAGAGGCCGTTGGTTGGGCGCTTGAGCATATGTGGGTGGTGGGCAGCTTTGTCACCGCTCCAGTATGTCACTGTGTGGGGCATCTGAATCCTACTGCCTTCTTGTCATCTTCTATTGATATTAGATAGCTGTCCTCTTTGTCAGGGGTGGAGGCATTGTTGGAGGTCTCAAAGGTGGTGAATTGCTGTCTGTAAGGGAATCGACTTTGGTCATCAAGTCCTTCATGGACAAAATATCGATATCGAAAATGGCTGAGCATACAGGTTCAGGTAGGCATCATACCTAAAGAGCACAAAGTAGGTTTATTTCTTAAGGAAGCCGGCTGTTACAGGTTGTAAGCGAACGATACTGGTCATTTCTCTGATAGGGTATGAGGCCTTTTGGTCCTCAAATGGCTGTTGAGAGAGCTAAAAAAGCTTGGCTATACGAGTGGCTGGCGATGGTGAGTACTGCTCCAAGAGGAATTGTTTTAGACCATCATACCTCTATGAGGGCATCCCCTTGCTCACAAAGCCAATCCGAGAATTCCGGGAACGTGTCCCTGGGGGATCACCGAGAGGACATAGTCTGCTTTGGTACTTGACAAGTCACACCCTTGACGCGAACCTCAACTTTGGCCCGCTTTAAAAAAGCGAATTCTTCTTCGCTGGTGAAGGGTGGCAGTTTTATTGAGGAGACGGGTGTTGAAGAGTCAGGTTTGGTGGGCGAGTCATTGTAAGAGGTACCCCGAATGGGTGGACAAAAAAGGAAGTGTGAGGTAGTCACTCCGATGGTCACCAATATTGGTTTTCAGCTGTTAAAGGAGAGACAATATTAAAAAAGAAAACAGACAGTTGATAGTAACAAGGACATAAAATGCTAACAGTATTAATATGTGATAGCAAACTTAAACAAGTTTTTATTATCAGTGCAGAGGAAAGCGTGAGTCTACGAGCGTGTATGAACACTTGCGGTGCAGTAAGTTTAATTTATCATGCAACAATAACGTTTAAAAAAAAAAAGATAATTGATCGGCCTGATTTTCCTATTTGTATGATCTTTTCTTTCACCGAAACCTTTTTACAAAAACAATGGCTCCCAGTCCATTCCATTGCGACCACATTACTTTTCCACGAGGAAGATGTTAAAAGAAATGGCCTGAACATGTAGCAGTCAGTGCTATCTATTTAAAAACTTTACTCTTTTTTTCTATATACGTCTATAGTCTATATCAAAAGAAAACTGCTGACATATAAAAAGCTTTCCCATGGACTTTTTTTTTACTAAAATTTGGTGCAAACGAGTATAACAGTTTCCGGCTTGTTTCAGAAAATTCAAAACTACGTTTTTTACTTCAAAAGAACATATTTTTCCATGCTTAAAAGAAGTCTTCTGATGTGAAGCAAAAACTAAATATGTGGAAATAGTTTGGCAAAAGTTCCCCTCAAGAACCGAAGTTGCTCCTGGAATAAAAATATTCGACCGATCGAACAAAAGATGTGGCAAGTTTACAGGAATCAAGTTCGTTTCCAGGATCCAGACTTCTTTTGCCAGCATTGGAGAATGACTTTTCCCTCTCTCGTCATTTTCACGTCTTAAAGACTGTCTATTTACTTATGTATATCTTCTCAAAATTAATTACATAAGACTAGCGTCAAACTTGAATGTTATTTATAATTCTGCATTACTAAGGAAGCAAAAGCTTTTTCTTATAATTCTGTAGTTGAATGAAAATGCTAATATATGATCTAGAAATAACACTACAGTATAGAAAAGATTATTATTAAATAGTATAAGCAGTAGTCTTTCTATGCGTTACTCGCCGTTACAATATTCTTCTACAACCGCTCATTTAGATTCTACCGCTAGAAAATTATGGGTTCCTTTGCCTGGCCAGACAGTACCATATTGGAT
>NC_090748.1:37860474-37872974 GCF_036898095.1 Palaemon carinicauda
TATATATATATATATATATATATATATATATATATATATGTGTTTGTGTGAGTGTGTATATATGAGAAAATAAAATAGCTTTCATCATTATTCTCTATTGCCCATCAACCGTTCTCAAAAAGAATCTAAAAATATATATTTTTTACACATCCAAGTATAATAAAAATTGCGTTAAGCGCGTTGGGTACGATTTTCCAGTATATGACTTTTTCATGTTACCCACTAATTAATTAGATAGCTCAAAGCCTTATGATTAAAAAAACACTAATGCTCATATATTTACCTTTTTATCTAAAAACATTTATAATTAAGAAATAAGTCCAAGGATTTGAACTACCATATCTAAAGTTATAGTTATCGGACTCTTCATTAATTTTCAATTGAATTCATTTTCATTGTAACGTAGTGTGACGGTGCCGAGAGAGAGATTATGACTCAAAGGCAGGATGCAATCAACTGAGTTGTATTAATAAAGAATACTCTCCTTTATATACAAAACCTCAAGGCAACAGGAAAATACATGTTCAAGAAATGACAATGTTACATAGACGACACATAGACATGTTTGTTCTGGTTCTTTTTAGTGCGAGGGAAGAGCGAAATACAAGCATAATATATACAAAATAATTTATGTACGATCGTGTGACACACGGTTGGTACATGGCTTCCCCTCTAAAGATGACATACCGTACATATTAAATAGGGTGCCCTGATCTAGAGAGACGAACTGTAGGCGGGTCATCTGGCAGTAGATAAGCAGGTTTTAGACGATCAATGGAGACCCAGTCTTCTTTGCCACGAATGTTTAGTAGGAATGCTTTCGTACTGCGTCGGATCACAAGGAAAGGACCCGTGTAAGGGGGCGTTAGCGGTGGCTTGGTAGTATCGTTGCGCAGGAAGACGTGCGTTGCAGAATGAAAGTCTGTTGGTATGTGATGCTTCGCTGGGGGCTTGTAAGTCTGGCGGCATGGAGTAAATTTTCCCACGACGTGACGTATGCGCTGGAAATCGTCGGAGGAGGTTGTAGAAGGAAAAAATTCGGCAGGGACGACCAACGGGTCGCCATACACCATTTCAGCTGCCGAGACGTCGAGGGGGTCTTTAGGAGTGGTCCTTAGTCCCAGGAGGACCCAGGGAAGCTGAGTAAACCAGTTGCAATCCTTGCAGCAGGACATATAGACTGCTTTGAGGGTGCGATGAAAACGTTCAACCATTCCATTGGCAGCGGGGTTGAAGGCCGTTGTCTGATATAGGGTGATGCCCAGGAGATTCGCTAATGAAGTCCACAACTGAGAGGTGAAAGTGGTTCCCCTGTCAGAAGTAATATGCTAAGGGATACCAAATCTTGGAATCCATCCAGAGAGTAAGGCAGATGTACATGAGACGGACGTTGCAGTTTCCATGGGAATGGCTTCAGGCCACCGAGTGGAGCGGTCGATGACGGTAAACAGGTAACGATGTCCTTGTGATGTGGGTAGGGGGCCTACAACGCCGACGTGAATGTGTGCGAAACGACGCTGAGGTTGAGGAATGGTGCCCACTCCTGAATCCGTGTGTCGATGTACTTTGAAAGTTTGCCAAGAAGTACAGGCGCGGACCCAATCCTTAGCATCCTTAGGAATGCCGTGCCAAATGAACTTTGCCTTCAGCAGCTGTGCCGTAGAACAGCACGAAGGATGTGAAAGGCCGTGAATGAAATCAAACACCTACCGTCGCATGGGAGCAGGAATCCAAGGTCGCAGTCTGCCAGTACTGACGTCACAGAGGAGGGTGGTGTTGGAGTCGTCGAGGGGGAAATCTTCCCAACGGAGGGACCTGCAGGATGTCCTACATGCTTGATACTCTGGATCCTGTCGTTGGGCTTCAGCCAGGGCATTGTAATCCAATCCCAGTTGAACGGCAGTCAACTTGTTTCTTGACAGGGCATCGGCAACGGGATTCATTTTCCAAGGGACGTATTGAAGGGTGCAATTGTATTCAGCCACGGCAGAGAGATGTCGACGTTGACGGGCGGACCAGGCGTCAGACTGTCGAGTGAAGGCGTGCACCAGAGGCATGTGGTGTGTGCGAATGACGAAGGGCGTACCTTCTAAGAAATGACGAAAGTGACGGACAGCCAAGTGCACTGCCAGCAATTCTCAATCGAAGGTTGAATAACCCGATTCCGCCTTGGACAGTTTTCTGCTGAAGAAGGCCATTGGGCGGGGCGAGCCGTTGACCACCTGCTCGAGTACTGCACCAATAGCGACGTCGCTAGCATCGGTGGAGAGAAGGAGAGGGGCATGTGGGATAGGAAAAGTGAGAGCCGCAGCAGTTGATAGGGCCTTCTTTGCATTGCAAAAGGCTGCATCTTGAAGGGGACCCCACTTCATATCCTTTAGCTTCCCCTTGAGGGAGGCATAGAGGGGAGCAAGAGTGGCTGCAATGGCCGGCAGAAAACGGTGATAATAGTTGATCATGCCCAAGAATTCGTGATGAGCTTTGACGGTCGAGGGCACGGGGAAGTCCTGAAGGGCTGCTACCTTCTCAGGGAGGGGGTGGACTCCTTCAGGAGTGATGCGGTGCCCTAAAAACGACACTTCGTTAGCGCCAAAGGTACACTTGTCGTACCGGACTACAATGCAGTTTTGTTGCAGGCGGTCGAGCACGATGCGCAGGTGACGGAGGTGTTCCTCTTTTGAAGAGGAGAACACAAGTATGTCGTCCACATAACATACACAGAAAAGGAGGTCCCCTAAGATGCCACCCCTGAGACGTTGAAACGTGGGCCCCAGCATTACGAAGGCCAAAACAGGAGTAATTGAAGGTGTATGTACCAAACGGAGTGGTGATGGCGGTCTTTGGGATGTCTTCTGGGTTCATAGGCACCTGATAATACCCATTCAGGTGGTCGAGCGTAGAGAAAACCTTTGCTTTGTGCAGGTAGGAGGTCACGTCGGCAATGTTTGGGAAGGGGTAGTGATCCGGTTCTGTTTGCATGTTCAGGCACCTGTAATCCCCGCATGGACGGAGGGAGCCGTCTTTCTTCAGAACGATGTGTAAGGGTGACGACCATGGGCTGGAGGCCTTTTGGCAAAGGCCCATTTCCTCCATTTCGGCGAACGTCTGTTTGGCGGCTGCCAATCGTTCCGGTGCCAGACGTCTGCATTTTGCGAAGACTGGGGCTCCCGTCGTCTTAATAGGGTGATAAATACCGTGTTTGGCAGGAACCTTGGGCGTTTGACGAAGTTCTGGACGGAAAACTTCCGGGTACGACGTGAGGAGGTGGGCGTAGGCATCCGTGGGTGTGCTGATGTCGATAGCAAGGTTAGAGGGGGCGGGTTGAAGAGGTGTCGACAAGTACGAGTCTGCGTTGACCAATCGTCGGTGGGCGACATCGACCAGAAGGTGCAAATGAGAGAGGAAATCCGCACCGAGGATTGGCATTGTGACGTCAGCAACGAGAAACTTCCAATTGAATTTACCGTTTCCGAACGATAAATTGAGGTTCTCGTAACCGTAGGTGGGTATCGCAGATCCGTTGGCAGCTACCAAGCGGACGTCGGCTGATGTAGACAGACTACGTCGTGCCTTGATGAGTTTCCTTGGCAAAAGAGAACGAAAAGCACCCGTGTCTACCAAAAATCGCACGCCCGTTCCTGCATCCTGTAAAAAGAAAAGATTAGAAACACGGGAGGCCACCGCCACGAGCGATGGCCTACCTACACGTTTTTTGGCCACTGACAATCCTTGGCACTTTTCTTCGCGGTTGTCACGAATCTGAAGTGGTAGTAGCAAAACTGCGGCGGATGAGAGGTAGTAAGTGGCTGTAGAAGTCGTTCGTTGGGGCGCGAGCGATTGGTGGGTGGTGGGCGGCTTTGTCGCTGCTTTGGCACGTCACGGGGTAGGCCTGTATGTCCTACGGCATTCATGTCAGCTTAGGTTGACGTTGAATACGCATCCTCTTCGTCAGGGGTGAAGGCGTTGATGGAGGTCTTGAAGTGGCAGGCCATAAGGGCGCCGGCTTTGGTCATCAAGTCCTTTATGGGTAAACAATCGACATCGGGTATGGCAGCGCGTGTAGGTCCGGGTAAACGGCGTATCCAAAGGACACGAAGTAGGTTCACCTCAAGAGGAGAGCCGTCTGCGGCAGGTTGAAGGCGAGCGATACTGGTCATTTCCCTGAGGGGAAGCAAAGCCCTTTGGTCCCCCAACAGTTGTTGCGAGAGCTGAAAAAGCTTTGCTATACGGCCGGCTGGCAACTGCGAGTACTGCTGCAGAAGGTATGTTTTGAGGGCGTCATACGCTATTGGGGTGTCTCCTTGTTCACAAAGACAGTCGGATATTTCTGGGAAGGTGTCCTTGGGTATCGCCACGAGAACATAATCTGCTTTGGTGGTTGAGCGAGTCACGCCCCTGATGCGAAACTGGACTTCTGCGCGCTGAAACCAAGCAAACGCCTATCCGCTGGCAAACGATGAAAGTTTGAATGGAGCAGCCGTAGCGCCAACTGCCGTAGAGTCCGTCATAGTAACAACGATGGAGGGGCGAGGGGGTGGGGGTGGTAGGTGGTGGAAGCGAGTCGATTTCCAGGGTCACCAATGTGACGGTGCCGAGAGAGAGGTTATGACTCAAAGGCAGGATGCAATGAACTGAATTGTATTATTAAAGAACACTCTCCTTTATATACAAAACCTCAAGGCATCAGGAAAATACATGTTCGAGAAATGACAATGTTACATAGGTGACACATAGACATGTTTGTTCTGGTTCTTTTTAGTGCAAGGGAAGAGTGCAGATACAAGCATAATATATACAAAATAATTTATCTACGATCATGTGACACACGGATGGTACATGGCTCCCCCCCTAAAAATGACATACTGAACATGTTAAATAGGGCGCCCTGATCTCGATAGGCGAACTGTAGGCGGGTCATCTGGCAGTAGATATGCAGGTTTTAGACGATCAATGGAGACCCAGTCTTCTTTGCCACGAATGTTTAGTAGGAATGCTTTCGTACTGCGTCGGATCACAAGGAAAGGACCCGTGTAAGGGGGCGTTAGCGGTGGCTTGGTAGTATCGTTGCGCAGGAAGACGTGCGTTGCAGAATGCAAGTCTGTTGGTATGTGATGCTTCGCTGGGGGCTTGTAAGTCTGGCGGCATGGAGTAAATTTTCCCACGACGTGACGTATGCGCTGGAAATCGTCGGAGGAGGTTGTAGAAGGAAAAAATTCGGCAGGGACGACCAACGGGTCGCCATACACCATTTCAGCTGCCGAGACGTCGAGGGCGTCTTTAGGAGTGGTCCTTAGTCCCAGGAGGACCCAGGGAAGCTGAGTAAACCAGTTGCAATCCATGCAGCGGGACATCAAAGCTGCTTTGAGGGTGCGATGAAAACATTCAACCATTCCATTGACAGCGGGGTTGTAGGCTGTTGTCTGATGTAGGGTGATGCCCAGGAGATTCGCTAATGAAGTCCACAATTGATAGGTGAAAGTGGTTCCCCTGTCAGAAGTAATATGCTCAGAGATACCAAATCTTGAAATCCATCCAGAGAGTAAGGCAGATGTACATGAAGCGGACGTTGCAGTTTCCATGGGAATGGCTTCAGGCCAACGAGTGGAGCGGTCAATGACGGTAAACAGGTAACGATGTCCTTGTGATGTGGGTAGGAGGCCTACAACGTCGACGTGAATGTGTGCGAAACGACGCTGACGTTGAGGAAAGGTGCCCACTCCTGAATCCGTGTGTCGATGTACTTTGGAAGTTTGCTTAGAAGTACAGGCGCGGACCCAATCCTTAGCATCCTTAGAAATGCCTTGCCAAATGAACTTTGCCATCAGCAGCTGTGCCGTAGAACGGCACGAGGGATGTGAAAGGCCGTGAATGAAATCAAACACCTGCCGTCGCATTGGAGCAGGAATCCAAGGTCGCGGTCTGCCAGTACTGACGTCACAGAGGAGGGTGGTGTTGGAGTCGTCGAGGGGGAAGTCTTCCCAACGGAGGGATGTGCAGGATGTCCTACATGCTTGATACTCTGGATCATGTCGTTGGGCTTCAGCCAGGGCGTTGTAATCCAATCCCAGTTGAATGGCAGCCAACGTGTTTCTTGACAGGGCATCGGCAACAGGATTAATTTTCCCAGGGACGCATTGAAGGGTGCAATTGTATTCAGCCACGGCAGAGAGATGTCGGCGTTGACGGGCGGACCAGGCGTTAGACTGTCGAGTGAAGGCGTGCACCAGAGGCATGTGGTCTGTGCGAATGACGAAGGGTGTACCTTCTAAGAAATGACAAAAGTGACGGACAGCCAAGTGCACCGCCAGCAATTCTCGATCGAAGGTTGAATAACCCGATTCCGCCTCGGACAGTTTTCTGCTGAAGAAGGCCAATGGGCGGGGCAAGCCGTTGACCACCTGCTTGAGTACTGAACCAATAGCGACGTCGCTAGCATCGGTGGAGAGAAGGAGAGGGGCATGTGGGATAGGAAAAGTGAGAGCCGCAGCAGTTGATAGGGCCTTCTTTGCATTGCAGAAGGCTGCATCTTGAAGGGGACCCCACTTCATGTCCTTTAGCTTCCCCTTGAGGAAGGCGTAGAGGGGAGCAAGAGTGACTGCAATGGCCGGCAGAAAACAGTGATAATAGTTGATCATGCCCAAGAATTCCAGCAGAGCTTTGACGGTCGAGGGCACGGGGAATTCCTGAAGGGCTGCTACCTTCTCAGGGAGGGGGTGGACTCCTTCAGGAGTGATGCGGTGCCCTAAGAACGACACTTCGTTGGCGCCAAAGGTACACTTGTCGTACCGGACTACAAGGCCATTTTGTACCAGGCGGTCGAGAACGATGCGCAGGTGACGGAGGTGTTCCTCTTTTGAGGTGGAGAACACAAGTATGTCGTCCACATAACATACACAGAAAGGGAGGTCACCTAAGATGCCACCCATGACACGTTGAAACGTGGCCCCAGCATTACGAAGGCCAAAACAGGAGTAATTGAAGGTGTATGTACCAAACGGAGTGGTGATGGCGGTCTTTGGGATGTCTTCTGGGAATATAGGCATCTGAGAATACCCCTTCAGGAGGTCGAGCGTAGAGAAAACCTTTGCTTTGTGCAGGTAGGAGGTCATGTCGGCAATGTTTTGGAGGGGGTAGTGATCCAGTTCTGTTTGCATGTTCAGGCGCCTGTAATCCCCGCACGGACGGAGGGAGCCGTCTTTCTTCAGAACGATGTGTAAGGGTGACGACCATTGGCTGGAAGCCTTTTGGCAAAGGCCCATTTCCTCCATATTGGCGAACGTCTGTTTGGCGGCTGCCAATCGTTCTGGTGTCAGACGTCTGAATTTCGCGAAGACTGGGGGTCCCGTCGTCTTGATAGGGTGATAAATACCGTACTTGGCAGGAACCGTGGGCGTTTGGCGAAGATCTGGACGGAAAACTTCCGGGTACGACGTAAGGAGGTGGGCGTAGGCATCCGTGGGTGTGCTGATGTGGATAGCGAGGTTAGAGGGGGCGGGTTGAAGAGGTGTCGACAAGTACGAGTCTGCGGTGACCAATCGTCGGTGGGCGACATCGACCAAAAGGTGGAAATGAGAGAGGAAATCCGCACTGATGATTGCCATTGTGACGTCAGCAACAAAAATTTTCCAATTGAATTTACCGTTTCCGAACGATAATATTAGGTTCTCGTAACCGTAGGTGGGTATCGCAGATCCGTTGGCAGCTACCAAGCGGACATCGGCAGATGTAGACAGACTACGTCGTGTCTCGAAGAGTTTCCTTGGCAAAAGAGAACGACAAGCACCCGTGTCTACCAAAAATCGCACGCCCGTTCCTGCATCCTGTAAAAAGAAAAGATTAGAAACACAGTAGGCCACCGCCACGAGCGATGGCCTACTTACACGTTTTTTGGCCACTGACAATCCTTGGCACATTTCTTCGCGGTTGCCCCGAATCTGAAGTGGTAGTAGCAAAACTGCGGCGGATGAGAGGTAGTAAGTGGCTGTAGAATTCGTTCGTTGGGGCGCGAGCGATTGGTGGGTGGTGGGCGGCTTTGTCGCTGCTTCGGCACATCACGGGGTAGGCGTGTATGTCCTACGGCATTCATGTCAGCTTCAGTTGACGTTGAATAGGCATCCTCTTCGTCAGGGGGGGAGGGGTTGATGGAGGTCTTGAAGTGGCGGTCCATAAGGGCGCCGGCTTTGGTCATCAAGTCCTTTATGGGTAAACTATCGACATCGGGTATGGCAGCGCGTATAGGTCCGGGTAAACGGCGTATCCAAAGGGCACGAAGTAGGTTCACCTCACGAGGAGAGCTGTCTGCGGCAGGTTGAAGGCGAGCGATACTGGTCATTTCCCTGAGGGCAAGCAAAGCCCTTTGGTCCTCCAACGGTTGTTGCGAGAGCTGAAAAATCTTTGCTATACGGCCGGCTGGCAACGGCGAGTACTGCTGCAGAAGTTATGTTTTGAGGGCGTCATACGCTATTGGGGTGTCTCCTTGTTCACAAAGACAGTCGGATATTTCTGGGAAAGTGTCCTCTGGTATCGCCACGAGAACATAATCTGCTTTGGTGGTTGAGTGAGTCACGCCCCTGATGCGAAACTGGACTTCTGCGCGCTGAAACCAAGCAAACGCCTCTCCGCTGGCAAACGATGAAAGTTTGAATGGAGCGGCCGTAGCGCCAACTGCCGTAGAGTCCATCATAGTACCAACGATGGAGGGGCGAGGGGGTGGGGGTGGAAGGCGGTGGAAGCGAGTCAACTTCCGGGGTCACCAATGTGACGGTGCCGAGAGAGAGGTTATGACTCAAAGGCAGGATGCAATCAACTGAGTTGTATTATTAAAGAACACTCTCCTTTATATACAAAACCTCAAGGCAACAGGAAAATACATGTTCGAGAAATGACAATGTTACATAGGCGACACATAGACATGTTTGTTTTGGTTCTTTTTAGTGCGAGGGAAGAGCGCAGATACAAGCATAATATATACAAAATAATTTATGTACGATTGTGTGAAACACGGTATGTACAGTAGTATACAATGCTCCCAACGGTGAATCATTAAAGTTGTTATCAAATGAGTCCTTAGAGAGATAAAATCAGACAAATATAATCAGTTTTATGTCGTTAGTATAACTATTTATGACACACTTAAGAAGACTGAGTGTGGTGTTTTATTGTTGTTTTGACCTTAATCTAATACCCTTTTATATTTTTGTTACCTGACCGGTATTTTTTGTTTTCATTTTGAAATCAAATAATAATATCACGCACTATAGGTTGTACAGCATCTCAACTGTTTTTTATATATGATTTTATCAATATATGTAAATCACTTTTGGAGATGACTCTTTTTCAATCGGAAGCTTTATGTAGTTTCAAAAACTTGATATACAGAAAGGAAGTAAAAGTAATATATTCAGTCTTTCCGTGTTTAATTTGAAAAAAAAAATCGGTGTATTTAGTTTTCTTTCAGAAATTTAAAGTTTTGTTAAATCAAGCTTCAATTTATATATATATATATATATATATATATATATATATATATATATATATATATATATATATATATATATATATATATATATATATATATATATATATATATATATATATATATATATATATATATATATATATATATATATATATATATATATATATATATATATATATATATATATATATATATATATATATATACACACTTCAGGCTAATTCACTTAGATTTTATGAGCCCCTTTTGTCAAACCTGTTTTATATATATATATATATATATATATATATATATATATATATATATATATATATATATATATATATATATATATATATATGCAATAGCTAAATGTACCAATTGAATACATATATTAAAGACATGGCCACCATAATATATTCTCTGATGTGTATTTTTTGTTGGAAGTTTCATGCTTTTGTCATATTTACCTATTTTCTTTGACACTTTAAGTGTCTTTCAGCAAAATGATAACATCAAAATTAAAAATATGTAAAAAAGAAGACAAAAAAATATAATGAATATCATTTCGAGTCCGCACAGCAAACGTTCATTCATGACCCTTAAGGAGGATATAAAATTTTCTAAAATTACATACTTCTCAGGAAATCAGAAAATCATGGTGTTGCTGTATAAAAGATTAAAAAAAATAAATAAATATCTTTTCCCGGAAATTCTTGAACAAAAAGTAAATATAAATTGGTTACCAGATCGGAAAAGGATTCCATGCTATTCAAAATATGAAAAAGACGTTCTCCAAGAAAAAAAGTAAAATTATTTAATGTCCAAAATTTGGAGCATAGGTCGTGAGTCGTGGCCACAAGCATGTATCTGAAACAAATTGCCATCTAAATTTTGATTTCTCATATCGGTTTATCTTTTAGCTTTTTGGATATGTAGGAACCATCGAATGAATACGATGCTAACGTGAAGACGATGATGAAGGGTACAAGTTTACTACTTAAACAGTATCTTTTTTTTTTACTTTCATCATTTAAGGATATAGAGTTTATTCTCATGTACCAAACTCTTACTGTTTTTATTCTTATCTTCTGAGAGAAGTTTGGGTGTTGAAGGGTGCGTGGCGGACACGGCGGCGGTAAATGGAGGTCTGTTAGGGTCCAGTTGTAATTTTGTTAAATTATGTATAATGGGGGCATATGTTATTCTTGGTCTAGGGATCCGTATTATACTTCACATAACATTTGTTTTCGTATCTTGTAACACTTAGAGATAATTCCCAGGATGGCATAAAGTATTTTTAGTTAAACATATCGGGTGTAATTCACTAGATAAAAAAAAAAAACCAGTACCCAACTCCTTTGAAGATACTGAATGAAACAAAAAAAAATAGGTTTAATAGTTCTGCTTTACAATAGAAAGGATTATTTACCAAATATTCTTTTTTTGTTATGACTTTCAAGCCGAGTGAAATTAGCTTTAAGGTGTTTTTTTATTGTTTTATTTGGTTGTCAAAAATACGTATGAAAATATAAATTGAGCGTCGATTTTGTGTTTATTATCATACTTGCATTATTTAAATTCTTATCGAATTTCAGGTTATATTGATAATCTATTAAGGCTTTTGTAAGTATTCGTAAGGTATGTTTTCTTAAAAAAAACATAAACCAAAGATATATTTATGGTGTTTTATAATGAAATGACCATATTCGTACCTAAATATATATCCGTTAGCGCGTACACTTATTTTGTAATGAAACATACAAAGAACCTTTTTAAAGCAAAATAATTAAGATCCAATCAGGTGTTTCCCTGAAAATTATTCCCATTGATTAACAAGGAAACATAAATTCCCTTTGATTGTATAACAAAACCTAAACACAATTTCATTCGCCGAGGACAATTTCTCTTATTTTTTCTAAATGAACCGAGTGAACTAAGGTTTCAACCTTCCTCTCGCGACGATAGTAATAAAACTTTATACCTCGCTTCCAGGATCTCAACGCTTCCTAATTCATTACAATAGTTCAATAATAGCAATACATTCCATAAACATTTACCTTCGATTAATATATATATATATATATATATATATATATATATATATATATATATATATATACATACATATATATACAGTATATATATATATATATATATATATATATATATATATATATATATATATATATATATATATATAGGTTGTTAAAAGGAGAGGAAGCAAGGAAAAGGTGGGCGGAATATTTTGAAAGTTTGCAGAATGTTGAGGATAATAGGGAGGCAGATATAATTGCTGTTCCAGGTGTTGAGGTGCTTGTGATGGGAGATGAGAATGAGAGAGAGATTACAATAGAGGAAGTGAGGAGAGCACTAGATGAAACGAGAGTAGGAAAAGCGTCTGGTATGGATGGTGTGAAAGCTGAGATGTTGAAGGAAGGGGGTGTGACTGTACTTGAATGGTTGGTGAGATTGTTTAATATGTGTTTTGTGTTGTCAATGGTACCAGTAGATTGGGTTTGTGCATGTATTGCACCACTATATAAGGGTAAGGGAGATGTGCATGAGTGTTGTAATTCAAGAGGTATTAGTTTGTTGAGTGTAGTTGGAAAAGTGTATGGTAGAGTACAGATTAATAGGATTAAGGATAAAACATAGAATGCAATCTTGGAAGTACAGGGTGGTTTTAGAAGAGGTAGGGGTTGTATGAATCAGATTTTTACAGTTAGGCAGATATGCGAGAAATATTTAGCAAAAGGTAAGGAGGTGTATGTTGCGTTTATGGATCTGGAGAAAGCATATGATAGAGTTGATAGGGAAGCAATGTGGAATGTGATGAGGTTATATGGAGTTGGTGGAAGGTTGTTGCAAGCAGTGAAAAGTTTCTACAAAGGTAGTAAAGCATGTGTTAGAATAGGAAAAGAAGTGAGTGATTGGTTTCCAGTGAGAGTGTGGCTGAGACAGAGATGTGTGATGTCGCCGTGGTTGTTTAACTTGTATGTTGATGGAGTGGTGAGAGAGGTGAATGCTCGAGTGCTTGGAC
>NC_090748.1:37877974-37880474 GCF_036898095.1 Palaemon carinicauda
CGACTCCTTTAAAAATTAAAGTTTAAAGAACCAGAACTACGGCCTACACAGTTCGTAACAAGTGGCGACCGTGACAGGATCGTACGCAGGTGTACTCGGTGTTTAGGGGAGCAGTTCAGGTCTGGGGGTATGTGACAGTATTTATTGTTGATATTTGATTTTTGATTTGGTTGCTTTCCTTCCCCATAGGACTGTTTAAAATATTTAGGAGTTTTGACAAGGGCTTATTTAGTACGGTGTGCCCGGTGGTTGGAGATCCCTCATAAGTCGTCTGACACTCGGGCCAATTTGTTAAAACTTGTTAAGGAAAAAGTGTCCCTAGGTTTGGCTGAGGGCAATGAGGTAGCTATAGGCCTAGCCAGTGATTTTGAGAGTGGCACTGATTTTGGGTCGGACCAAGAGGGGTCCATAGACGATGATGTGAGCTTAAATCCTGGTTTGTCCCTGTTCGCTGATCCCCCTGCAGTAAAGGTTATGTATGAAGGTCCGGCCAATTTTCCTACTCCGGCCAGGACTCTTACAAACGTTAATATTTAAACTAACCCCTTTTTAGCAGAGGAGGCTGTGCCCAACCATGTAACACCTTCCGCTCCTGTATTGGCCCAGGGGCAGGAGGAGTTCAATGTAATTTGTAAGAGGATTGAGTTATTGAAGCTGCAGTTTGAGGAGGACGAGAGGGCACGGAAACATGAGATTGAATTGGTCAAGCTTAAGCTTGAGTTGGCTTAGGTGCAAGGGTCCCCTAATCATTTTGTTCTCCTTATAGCTCATCATCAGACAAATTTAATATTTCGGCTGCTCTAAAGTTAATTCCAAATTTTGATGAGGGGAGCGTACCAGAATTTTTTAAAGCTTTTGAGAGAGTTGCCACCCGGTTGTCTTGGCCTACAGAAATGTGGACGGTACTCATACAGTGTAGATTGAGGGGCAAGGCACTCCGAGTGTATAATGCATTGGAAGAGGGCCTTGCCACAGATTATGACCAATTAAAGGCTTTGGTTCTCAGGGCCTATTATTTGGTCCCTGAGGCTTATCGCCAGAGATTCCGAACCACTGGCAAGCCCAATTCTAGGTCTTATGTTGAGTACGCTCGTCTCAAGGGGGAGCAGTTTAACAACTGGCTGAAAAGTCGTCAAGATGCTTCCTTCTCTTCCTTGAGGGAACTGATGGTACTGGAGGAGTTTAAGAAGGTGTGTAGCAAAGAATTGAGGGTTCACTTGTAGGACACTAAAATTTTAACTTTATCCAAGGTGCCTCAGGTAGCTGATTAGTTTGTCCTGACCCATCGGGCTGGGTCAGGTAACTTCTCGTCCTCATACCCTAATAATAATAGTAATTTGTCTTCTAAGTCAAATAACCCTTTTAAAAACCAATCTAGTACCCCAAATAGTAGCATGAGCAATCATGTTGGTAGTGGCCTCAGAAAGGACTTGAGTGGTGGGCACACTCTGGTTTCTTCTAACCGTGGCAATTCAGGTAAAACCAATCAAGTTAGAGGTAATTGCTTTTGGTGTAATAAGCCAGGGCATCGACAAGCTGAATGTAGAGCCAAGAGCCGTTACCTCCAAAAGAATCAAAATAATGCTAATCATCCTACGCCAATCTCGCTAATTTCAAATAATTCTATTTCAGAGAGTAAGAATGGCAAAACTGTTGATCCCCAGGTTAGTAGTGAACCAGATGTAGGTAAAGTAAAACCTATATTGTGTGAATCCACTGGTAATTTATGACTATTTAAAAAATATGTCTACCAGGAAAATTGAAATCTGAGACCTCTACACTTTATGTTAAGTTCTTGAGGGACACAGGATCCACTAGATCTTTGGTGTTGGCAGGGTACTTGTCTAACTTAGTTCCTTATACTGTAGAATATATGGTCCTGGGAGGATTTCCCGATACGGTGGTTTCTGCTCCTTTAGTAAGGGTGGAGCTGTACTTCCCAGGGTATCACAAGGTTACCGAGCTGGTGGTAGTTGAGAGCCTGCCAATACCAGGAATAGACGGAATCCTTGGGAATGATTTGTTGAGTGCAGAGGGGCAGGAATTATTTATTTCCTATGGTTTCGGTCACGGCTTGCCCTGTGGCAGTAACTACTCGAGCCTCTGCTAAGCGTGCAGCGGAAGCTGATAATGATAATGACTAAAATTTAAGTAGTTTAGAAGTAGAGGTAGAGAAGCCCGGGCTAGTAGAAGGTAGTAGTAGTAGTAGCAGTAGTTCTAGTTTTGGAATGTTTAAACTACTGAAACCTGATTGTGACCGTCTCTCTTTCATACAGGCCCAAAAAGATGAATTACCATTCGAGTTAGGTAATACGGACGATTTGACCAGGCCCAGGTTTGTGGTTTTGAAAGGATTGTTGTATAGGGTCAGTCGTCCCCCAACACATCAACTAAATATGACTTCTTGTTTGAGACAAATTGTCGTACCTACCAAGTTTAGGGAGGCTGTGTTAAGCCTTGCATATGAGGACTCCTTTTCTGGCCACTTAGGCTTAACTAA
>NC_090748.1:37885474-37892974 GCF_036898095.1 Palaemon carinicauda
GATGTATCAGAGGCTCCTGAAGTGTTAGAAATGGAGCTAGTTGAAATGCCTGAGGATAATATCCTGAAGTCTCTGTTTGACAAGAGAGAAAATCCCGTCGAAATTTGGAAAAACGCGGTTGAATATCCTCGTCTTCATGAACATGCACGACGATTGATTTCCTGTTTTTCTTCAACATATTGTTGTGAATCCACATTTTCGTACTTGGATTTGAACAAGGATTCACTGATATCTCAGTTGACAGACGAGCATTTGGAGGACCAATTGAAACTAAGAACTACTGTGCTAGAGCCTGATATCAAAATGCTCTCTCAAAAGAAGCAATCCCAAAGAAGTCATTAATATGTATAAAAAATGTACATGTTTGCTAACTGTATATTGAATATTTGAAAGGTTTTACATTCTTGATGCTTATATGATATCATTCTGTAATACTATTCCTTTATTTGTTCCTTGAATATAAAAAAAACCTTCTATCTTAATTGAAATAATTTGAAATGTCATGGTTTCGTTAGTATTTATTTACTTATTACTTTGAAAACTTCTTACAAAAATGAAATATTTGAAAATTTTATATTTTCGGTATTATTCGTTTACATATTACTTGTATAAAAAGTACATACTTAAATAAAGATATTTGAAAATAATATACTTTTGTTCTCTATAAACCTATCTTTTTTTTTATTAGATTACTAATAAATTACTTAAGCGACAAAATAACTTTAAAAAATTTCTATGCGGCCTTTATGAGGGATGATGAATTGTAAGGTGGCCTTCATGCACAAAAAGGTTCCCCACCCCTGGGTTAGAGCATCTGTAGGCACCTCGGAAACAAGATATACTAAGCCTAATTATGGAATTTTCTGACTTGTTTCAAGACTCTCCAGGAAGGACGAGGTTGCTCCAGGATGATGTTGATGTTGGGGACGCTTCTCCGGTTAAGCAAAGCCCGTATCACCTCAGTCCAGAGAAGCGTGCCATTGTGGAAGACGAAATTAAATACATGCTGGAGCACAGTCTCATACAACCATCAGTAAGCCCATCGAGTTCTCCTATAGTCTTGGTGAAGAGGCCTGATGGTAAATATCGTATGTGTGTTGACTATAGGAGGGTAAACTCGGTTACTAAAAATTGGATCTGTTAAAGGGGTATTGGCAGGTCCCCCTATCTGTACGTGCCCGTGAAATTTCAGCATTTGTGACGCCCTCAGGGCTTTACGAGTGCAAAGTAATGCCCTTTGGGATGAAGAACGCTGCCTGTACTTTCCAGCGTCTGATGAACAGGGTGATTTGTGGCCTGGAAGGTACAGAAATCTATATAGATGACTTGGTGGTATACAGCAACGACTGGCGGACCCACCTGGTAAGATTAAGAAAAGTTTTTGAGGCACTTAGGGCCGCCGGTCTTGTTGTGAACCTGGGTAAATGTAACTTTGGGAAAGCTAAAGTTAGTTATTTGGGTCACGAGATTGGCTTGGGTAAAGTTGCTCCTAAGCAAGCCAATCTCGAGGCCATAGTTGCTTTGAAGAGACCATGTAATGTCAGAGAGGTTCTTAAAGTGCTGGGTATGTTGAGATATTACTGTAGGTTTGTCCGAAACTTCTCTGACCTTGCACAGCCTCTAACTAATTTATTGAAAAAAGGGCAGAAATTTATTTGGTCTTCTCGATGCGAAGAAGCATTTTTAAAACTTATGATGTTGCTCGTTTCTAATCCAATATTGGTTTCTCCCAATTTTCAGAAACCATTCATCATAGCCGTGGATGCCAGTGACATAGGAATTGGGGAGTCCTCTTTCAAAGGAGTGATGATGGTGAAGTATCTTACTACAGCCGTAAGTTACTGGAGGCAGAAAGAAAGTACTCCACCATTGAGAAAGAGGCTCTAGCATTGGTGCGGACATTGGTACAATTTAAACCATATGTAACGAACTTTTCGTTCCCCATAGAAATTTGAACCGACCACAATCTGTTGGTATTCATTGAACGTATGAAGGGATCAAACCAGAGGATTCTGCGTTTGGCCCTTCAGCTACAAGAGTTCAATTCAATTATAAAACACATTAAAGGGATGGATAATTGCATCCCGGGTGCTCTCTCACGTGTCTAAGTTTTGGTCTCTTCCTCTGTTTCTTGGGACCCTCTCGGTACTCCTGGTTGCATGTGTTGAGGTTACATCCATGTCTCGAGGTATGTATATATTTAGCTCGGGTTAAAGGTTTGTACTCTTGTAAATTGTTCCAGGACCTAGGTTGGTGTGGATAATTCTGTTTTTTTGTTTTTGTTTTTTTTTTTCTTCTTTGTATGCCTACTAAATGTTTGATGATGTATTTAAAACTTGCTATGTTCTTGTCCTTTTGTTTAGGTTGAAGATGTTTTTACCTTGTGATTGATTTATTACTGTAGATACTACGTTTAAGACTCGTTATGTTTTTTTTTTTTATTGGTTTAAGATATTTTATCTTATCAGTGGTTTGTAGTAGCTTGAGAGTGTTCCCATAATTTTCTCTTTTTTTTTTCTTGTGGCTCTGCATTTTCTGATGTTTTGTTCAGCCTTGTGGCTTATCATTAAAAAAAAATTTTGCATTTAGTGAATGAAAATCATTTTTTCTTGTGGGAAGAAGGTGGTATGTTAAATTAATTTATTTCATTGTTTATAAATAAATTCGGTCTTCGGCAGGGGTAAATGTTAACTGCCCTTTTCATAACAGTTCGATGATAACCTTCGCCACTCCTCCTTCGTTAATTAGTAAATGGCCATTAACTCTTTTGTTTACTTTTTTTCGAGTGTTTGGTCTTTAGTGAGAGCCGTGGACGAGACCGCTGCTGCCTGGAATGAGGAGTTTGGACCCTACCTTGATAACAGACGTGTATCCTAATTTAGCAGCCGTTGGTGGATGCCCTTTTTTTTCTCATAAGGAATTTTGCCTTTGAAGGATTATTTCACTGGTGTCTTTGAGCCACCCGCGGTAAATTGTACACTTCTTTGCATCACGGCCCACGTATGCAGGGGTATTATCACCTGCGATAGCCATCCCCGCTTGTTACGTCCGGCAAGTGTATGTGTCACTTGCGACCTTAGCTTTGCGTTACTTCCTCCGCCTGAGGATCCTGCGGGAAGACGGTGCCGTCGTTCAGTCCCGACACTGTTGGAGGTACTATGGCCGTGATCAAAGAGCGTCATCACATCTGTTACGCTGCTCGTCTGTGGACCAAGGGTCCTTTAGGAGGAACGTAGGGAGTCATTACCCAGGTAAAGTTACGATCTTTTCGTTATCGTTATGGATATGCCCAGTCCGTTTGCCTGGTATTTATGATACTCCCTGTGATGCTGATGAACGTTCATCCCCTCTCTGTCGTCTAATCCAGGTATGGATAAGTACTGTTATAAGGTATTTCACGGATAGTTAATACAGTGTTGAGATATATACATGTATCTATAAATTATGACCTCCAGCATAATTCTTTTATATGAATGTATTTAAGTATTTATGCATTTAGTTTAAAATGGTATGTGTATTTGTATGCTATCTCGTGTTAAGTTTTATTATTTGGTATTGGGTTTAGCCTTTAACGTTTGTGTGTAGGTAGGTAATTTTAAGGTTTTCTGCCTTTTTATTTCTCCTGTCTTCCTTTTGCCTATCTGTTTAGTAATAGGGTAGTGGTTTGTTGATATTTGTGGGCCCAGCTTAATACATGAGCCATACTTTTGATCTGTTCAGTTTCTCTATGCTAGGGTTTAGATTATTAGCTATAGGTCAACCTTGTGTATTTAGAGGACTCAGTATATTAGTCCTCCAGGTCATTTTGTAACCCATCTGTGTTTGTCTTAGGAGCTTTATGTTACTCCTGATACAAGGTTGCATTTATTTAAGTGGACTGTAATAAATGTTGTTAGATTTTTCCAATGTTTTTTGCTCTGTCTTCCCCCAGTTCACCGAGTTACATAAATAATGTACTGCCTATGACTCCTTTAAAAATTAAAGTTTAAAGAAACAGAACTACGGCCTAAACAGTTCGTATCACACACACACACACACACACACACACACACACACATATATATATATATATATATATATATATATATATATATATATATATATATATATATATATATATATATATACATCTATATATATATAAATATATATATATATATATATATATATATATATATATAAATATATATATATATATTTATATACATATATATTTATATACATATATATTTATATACACATATAATTATATACATATGTATTTATACACACACACACACATATATATATATATATATATATATATATATATATATATATATATATACATATATATATATATATATATATATATATATATATATATATATATACATATATATATATATATATATATATATATATATATATATATTTATATATATATATATATATATATATATATATATATATATATATATATATATATATATATATGTATATATATATTTATATATATATATATATATATATATATATATATATATATATATATATATATATATATATATGTATATATGTATATATATATATATATATATATATATATATATATATATATATATATATATATATATATATATATATATACCTATATATATATTTATATACATATATATATGTATATATATTTATATATATATATATATATATATATATATATATATATATATTTATATACATATATATATATATATATATATATATATATATATATATATATATATATATATATATATATATATATATATAGTGGAACCTCTACATACAAATATAATCCGTTCCACAACCGACTTCGGATGTAGAAATTTTTCGGATGTAGAAACGAATTTTCCCTTAAGAATACATTGAAATAGGATTAATCCGTTGTTGAGCCCAAAAACCTTGATAACTCCTTAATAAATTACTACACATAATTACACATGACAATATGCACTCTAAATAAGATAACAGACATGTAAAAAAGAATAATTATCAATAAATAATAAATAAGAAAAGGGTTTTTAGCATCACTTTACCTTAGAAAGTCCAGCGCAGGTGTTGGTCTTGCTACACAGAGAGGAGACGGACGGGCGGCGAGGAGGTAGAGTGGGTGACTACGATAAACGTACACTACCGTAACTTATTCTAACTTACACTAAGTGAACTTTAACCTAACTTAGCTTGTTTATTTATTTTTTTTTTATTTCATATTTTTTTTTACATTTTCTTTTTTTCTTTTTGATGATTAATTTTAATCACTTTCACTCTCTCCACTTAAAATTGATTGAATTTTTATCTCTTCACTCTTAGCCGTTTTCTTTGAACCACTTCCTTCCTCTTCATCACGAGTTCGCTTTGTAGTTTTTTTAAAGAAGCTATCGATAGAAAGTTTCTTAGTACGGCTTTTCAGAATGTTTCGAAAATGAGTTAGGCAAACATCATCGAACCGCGCAACTACACGACAAACCTGCAATTTTTTTGGATGGTATTTGTCGATGAAGTCGACCACGTCTTGATATTTTCCTAACATCTCTTTTATTTGCGCCGAACTTAACACATGTTCTACCTCCTCGATCCCTTCCTCGTCATCACTCATGTGCTCAGACATAGCATGGACTTGCCAAGGGAGAAGATTTTCTCTACGTCTTCTGCTGCACCCACCACGGGATCAGGTTCAGGGTCAAAACCCTCGAAATCTCAGGGAGAAACTGCATCAGGCCACAGCTTCTTCCAGGCAGAATTCAGTGTCCGTCGAGTTACTCCCACCCAAGCCTGATCTATGATCTTCAAGCAGTGTATGATGTTAAAGTGGCTTTTCCAAAATTCACGCAAAGTTAAGTTTGTGCTTTGTGTGACATTAAAGCACTGCTTGAATAGGTGCTTGGTGTAGAGCTTCTTGAAATTCGAGATGACTTGCTGGTCCATGGGCTGGAGGATAGAGGTGTTATTTGGTGGAAGATACAGCACCATTATGAACTTGAATTCTTCGAAGATATCATCTTCAAGTCCGGGGGGGGGGGGGGGGGGGTTGAGCTGGTGCATTGCCAAGGCATAGCAGGCACTTTAAAAGCAATTTCTGCTCATGAAGATACTTCTTCACAGAAGGACCGAAAACTTGGTTAACCCATTGAACAAAGAACTGCCTAGTGACCCAGACCTTCGAGTTGGATCGCCAGAAAACATGAAGCTGGTTCTTATCCACATTCTGGGGCTTAAAGGCCCTAGGGTTCTCAGAGTGGTAAACCAGTAAGGGCTTGACTATAAAGTCCCAGCTAGCGTTGGCACATAGGGCAAGTGTCAACCGATCCTTCATTGGCTTACAGCTGGGTAGCGTCAGGTTCCAATTTCTTTCATGGCCTCTCATGGCATGGCTGGTTTCGACCTGGCCTTTCATTAGAAGGGGCTAGCGTTCGATCCCAAGTATGAGGTAGAAATTGATTTCTATTTGAACACGATGTTGTGTTGATATTTATCCATATTGACTCATTAGGGGTAATTTGAATGAATTACTACCAATTGTGTCACGGGGTGGACCGGGAAATCGGGAAAAACTCGCTGGTAAGAGACTGAGTTCTCGCCAGGTAAATCCTTGGACAGCTGGGTAGCGTCAGGTTCCGATTTCTTTCATGGCCTCTCGTAGCATGGTTGGTTTCGACCTGGCCTTTCATTAGAAGGAGCTAGCGTTCGATCCCAAGTATGAGGTAGAAATTTATTTCTATTTGAACACGATGTTGTGTTGATATTTATCCATATTGACTCATTAGGGGTAATTTGAATGAATTATTACCAAGTGTGTCACGTGGCAGGCCGGGAAATCAGGTAAAACTCGCTGGTAAGAGACTAATGTCTCGTCAGGTAAATCTTCGGACAGCTGGGTAGCGTCAGGTTCCGATTTCTTTCATGGCCTCTCGTAGCATGCTTGGTTTCGACCTAGCCTTTCATTAAAAGGAGCTAGCGTTCGATCACAAGTATGAGGTAGAAATTTATTTCTATTTGAACACAATGTTGTGTTGATATTTATCCATATTGACTCATTAGGGGTAATTTGAATGAATTACTACCAATTGTGTCACTGTGTGGGCCGGGAAATCGGGTAAAACTCGCTGGTAAGAGACTGATGTCTCGCCAGGTAAATCTTCGGACAGCTGGGTAGCGACAGGTTCCGATTTCTTTCATGGCCTCTCGTAGCATGGTTGGTTTCGACCTGGCCTTTCATTAGAAGGGGCTAGCGTTCAATCCCAAGTACGAGGTAGAAATTTATTTCTATTTGAACACGATGTTGTGTTGATATTTATCCATATTGACTCAATAGGGGTAATTTGAATGAATTACTACCAATTGTGTCACGGGGTGGGCCGGGAAATCAGGTAAAACTCGCTGGTAAGAGACTGATGTCTTACCAAGTAAATCCTCGGACAGCTGGGTAGCGTCAGGTTCCGATTTCTTTCATGGCCTCTCGTGGCATGGTTGGTTTCAACC
>NC_090748.1:37897974-37905474 GCF_036898095.1 Palaemon carinicauda
AGGAGGAAACTTGTATATCTGCCACCGTCCCCTTAGGGGATGGAGTCCTCCCGCTAAGGGAAAGCATAAACCGATGCAAAATTAGCTTGCATAAAGGAACAATCTATTAGAATTATCCCAGATAAATATACATAGAATGAATGCTCAATTATTATCAATAAAATGACACAGGTGAAGGAGACGCAAGGTTCTCAAGAACAAGTTTATTGACAGACAATAAATAAACAGGTAAACAACAATTATATATATATATATATATATATATATATATATATATATATATATATATATATATATATATATATATATATATATATATATATATATATATATATATATATATATATATATAAGAGGAGGATAACCAAAAATTTAAGCATAAGCATGATAGTAAACAGAAACTTGTTTACCTGAAAGAAAAAACATTAGTGCCACTTTTAACATACCGAGGTATCAAAGTTATAAAAGTCTGTATTACTAATCAGTCACATAAGCGTTAGAAACGCTCGGCACACATGTCTGCACTTATGCTAAGTTCACCTATGAAAGTGGAACAGTCAACGTGGGCAACCCGGTGCCCTCACACTTAGTTTGTAGCACAGTATGTAACTACACACTCACCCTGGAATTAATCGTCCCAATTAAATCCATTGTTCCTCGCAGAGTTAGACAGCAGGGTTAACGACGCAACCCACTGCTACCACAGACCTCTTTAGTTGCTCCATTTGCTTCGCATAGTGACGAAAGAACACTCTGGAAGACTTCCAGCCAGTGTATGAACGAAGATGTTCAAAATCCATACAATTAAAGAAATTTGAGGATGAGGCAACTTTCCTCGGATCGTGACCTGCGGGTGTACTGTCAGGATCCGCTCTGCGAATAAAATATGTGATTTTTGCCCTGAGTTGTTTCAGTGATAAATTTGAGCCTGATTTTTCTCCCCTGAATAGTTGACCACCCTTGAAGTCTGAAGTTCTACGAAGATAGACCTTTAGGCATTCTACTGGACATAGAGATGCATCTTCTTTCAGAGGGCAGATTCTCCAGGGACCCCACCTGTTGGTGGGTAACTCGTTCTTGGCGAGAAACGTAGGATCCGGAAACAGGTTCAGCTCTCCCCCATCCAAGAACTGAATACGACCTTCCTCTCTCGAGAGGGCTACAATCTCACTAACCCTGGCCCCGGACGCGAGTGCAAATAGGAAAATAACTTTTTGGGTCAAATCCTTTAACGCACACTCCTCATTGTTCAACAGTGAAGCGAAATGAAGAACTTTATCTAACGACCATGAAATGGGCTTTGGAAGTGCTGAAGGTCTGAGCCTAGCGCAGGCTTTCGGAACTTTATTAAAGATCTCGTTAGCGAGGTCGACCTGGAAGGCATATAGAATGGGTCTTGTCAAAGCAGACTTACACGTAGAAATCGTGTTAGCTTCCAACCCTTGACCATGTAGGTGGATGAAGAAAGATAAGCAGAAGTCCGTCGAGATCTCCTGCGGATTTTTCGCCGTGACAAAGGCCTCCCATTTTCTCCAAGATGACTCATATTGCCTTCTAGTAGATTTGCACTTATATTCCTCTAGGAAGTCGATGCTGTCTTTTGAAATCCCGAAACGCTTTCTCACCGCTAGGGAGAGAAAATCATGAGCTGCAGGGTCCGGGTTTTCTGTAATGAATCACATACAGTCGACTTCTGGACTCGCTGGGTCAGAACTGGATCTGGTAGCGGTAGAAACTTCAACCGTAGTTCCAATGCCAGAGGGAACCACACGCTGTCCGGCCACTTGTGGGCCACTATTGCCGTTACCCCCTTGAAGGATCTCAGTTTGTTGAGGACCCTCAACAGAAGGTTGTGAGGAGGGAACAGATAAATCATGGACCATCTATTCCAGTCGAGGGACATCGCGTCCACTGCTTCCGCCAAGGGGTCCTCGTACGGGGACACGTACAGGGGCAACTTCTTGTTGTCTTTCGTCGCAAAGAGGTCTATCTGCAGTTCTGGGACTTGACTCAGATGAAGGAGAACGATCCTGCGTCTAGGGACCATTCCGACTCTATCGGTGTGAACCTGGATAGAGCGTCCGCTGTCCCATTGCAGACTCCTTGAAGGTGAACTGCCGACAGGTACCACTTCTTCTTTTCCGCCAGACGGAAGATGGCCAACATCATCTGGTTGAGAGGTGGCGACCTTGATCCTTGTCGATTCAAGCATCTCACAATCACCTCGCTGTCCAGCACCAACCTTAAGTGGATCGAGCGACGCAGGGAGACTTTCTTCAAGGTAAGGAGCCCTGCCATAGCTTCTAGAAAGTTTATGTGAAATGTCTTGAATAGATTGGACCAAGTCCCTTGGGCCTTCTTCCGATGAGAATGACCTCCCCACCCCTCCTTCGAGGCGTCTGTGTGAATAGTCACTGACGGGGGAGGTGGCTGAAGAAGTACCGACTTCTTTAGTAGTCTGGCTTGGGACCAAGGCATGAGAAGAGTACGTAGACAAAGCGGAACTGGTCTTCTCAGATCTCTTCGCGCGTTTGATGTATAACTTCTCCAAACTCCGGTTGCATCCTTTAGCTGTGCTCTTAGCACCGGGTCTGTTAACGAAGCAAACTGGAGAGAACCCAGTACTCTCTCCTGTTCGCGTCTTGATATCCTTTCGGAATCCAAAAGTCTCTTGACAGAACCAGCTATCTCCTTCCTTTTCTTCGCCGGGATGTAGAATTGGTGTGACATTAGGTCCCAGTGGATTCCCAACCACTGGAACTTTTGAGATGGAGAAAGTCGAGACTTTTTTCTGTTGATCTTGAAGCCTAGATACTCTAGGAACTGGATCACCTGCAGGGAAGCTTGCAAGCATTCTGTCTTGGATGCTGCCCACACCAGCCAGTCGTCCAGGTAGGCTACTACCTGAATTCCCTTTAGGCGTAATTGTTTGAGAGCTGCGCTCGCAAGCTTCGTGAAGATCCTTGGGGCTATATTTAGCCCGAATGGCATGGCTCTGAAGGCGTATAGTCTTCGTTGTAGCTTGAACCCTAGGTAGGGGGAGAGTCGACGATTGATTGGAACGTGCCAATAGGCGTCTGACAAATCTATGGAGACGGTAAATGCCCTCTTGGGCAGTAAGGTCCTTATGTGTTGCAGTGTTAGCATCTTGAACTTGCAGTTCACTATGAACTTGTTGAGTGGCGACAAGTCCAGAATGACTCTGAGTTTTTCCGAGTCCTTCTTGGGAACACAAAACAGCCTCCCTCGGAATTTGATGGACTTTACCCATCGGATCACTTTTTTCTCCAACAGATCTTGGATGTACTCCTCCAGAACGGGGGTGGAGTGTTGGAAAAAACCGAGGGCACGGGGGTGGAGTGCTGTACCAGCTCCAGCCCAGTCCATTCTTGAGTAGGCTGTGGGCCCAGGGATCGAAGGTCCACCGATCCCGAAAATTCTGAAGTCTCCCTCCTACCGGTATCATCTCACTTGGACTGTTGTCCTGAGGTCTTGCCTTCCTGACCGCGACCACCCCTGAATCCCCTTCCCCTTGAGGGGCGCCTAGACGAGCCTCTGGCTGCTCCTCTAGGCTTTGCTCAAAAGGAAGTTGACTGCCCTTCGAACGTTGGGTTGAATGCCGTGGACTGTGTCGACACGGCCTGGGGTACCCACTGGAACGTGGTCGGGTTTTGTGCCACCACCTGGGGCACTGAAGGCATCAGCAATTGCTGTTGCTGTTGCTGTCTAAATGGCTTGGCCGGCCGAGAAGGTAGCCTAGTCCTCTTAGTCTTCCTCTTTGGTTGGGGACCCTCATCCGGGGAAGACTTTCTCTTGATAGACAGGCCCCACTTCTGGTGAAGGTTCCTATTCTCCGTGGCGGCCTTATCAACAACCTCCTTGACCG
This sequence comes from Palaemon carinicauda, assembly GCF_036898095.1. Taxonomy (NCBI): domain Eukaryota; kingdom Metazoa; phylum Arthropoda; class Malacostraca; order Decapoda; family Palaemonidae; genus Palaemon; species Palaemon carinicauda. The sequence goes on from NC_090748.1 coordinate 37,901,861, forward strand.
ATTCGCTAGGGAAAAGGTCTTTGCCCCAAATGTTGGAGGAGATTAGTTTCCTTGGCTCGTGCCTCACCGCAGCCGAGGCGAACACAAACTCCCTACAAGCTCTCCTCGCCCTGACGAAGCTGTAAAGATCCTTCGTCACTGTGGCCAGATGAGTCTTGGCCACTACCATGAACATCTCATGGACCTTGGGGTCAATTGCCATCGTCTCAAGAGTGGTCTGAAGAGACATTAAGGCAGCCAGTCTTTCTTTCGTCTCGAGCTCCCTCCGCAAAAGAAAGTCAGACAGCTTAGGGAGGTTCTCACCGAACTGACGTCCGGCAATATCAGCCCCCAACTTCCCGACTGAGAAGGTAAGATGGACGTCCTTCCAGTCCTTGTGGTCCATGGTTAGGGCCAGCGACCAGGGTTTACACTCCTCCAAGGAGGGGCATGGCTTGCCAGCCTCGACTGCTTTTAACACAGCCGCAAACCCTTTCTGCAAAAAGGGGAAGGCTCTAGCAGGAGAGGACACAAAGGAAGGGTGCTTCTTACTCAATGCAGCCACCTTTGAGTTCGTGAAGCCCCTCTCTTTCATTGAAGATGAAAGCAAAGCTTGAGCCTTAGCATGGTCCATCACTATGACCTCCTTCGGCTCTTTCTCCTCCTTTGAAGCTGGTTCCTTCCTCAAACGGACATTACAGTCCGGATATGACCCTTTGCTGGGCCAGAATTCAACCTCCTCTAGGGGAACTGAACCTAACTTATCCGACATGACGATCTTTCCGATCGTCATCGGCATGTGCTCAGCATATCTCCACGGGTTAGCATCTGAGCACAAGGGAAGGTCTTTCACGATGAGCCTCTTCTGGGGCCCACGTGATGCTGCAAGCTTCTGCATCTGCAGTTCCATTGCAGCCGCCTTCTCATTATTCTCCTTCTGCATTTGTTGGATCATTCCAACAATGGAGGAGAGGGCCTGTCCCAGCTCTACTGGGAGAGCGGACGATGTTGAGGGAATAGGTTCAGGGACCTGAACCGGAGCAGCCGACGCCTCGTCGGCTTCTTCCTCTACAATGTCTGGGGCTGGATCTTCATCCTGGCCTTCTGCCAGGAGGTCTTCCTCCAGACGCTCGGACACGTCTGACATCCTGTCGTCCAACTGGATGTCCTGCAAGGCGACCGCGACTTCAGCATCCACCGGGATCTGAACTAGGGGGATCTCCTTTTGAGGCAGGGGAATCACTGCATCAGCTGATGCCCTGGGGAAAAGGTAAGCCCTCATCTTCTCACTTGGAAGATAAGGTCCAGAGGTGTTCTTCTGGAAGCCCCTTACCCAGGTACGAAGCGTCTCCCTTGCTAAATCCCTTGATTCCGCCGTCCTAGGGGAATCAAAAGCCTCAGTAATCAGGTTAGAGCACACGGTACATACCTGAGGGTCCCAATACCGGAGCTCACCTTTGGAGACAGCGCATGCTGCGTGCCTCCTACATAACTCATGTCCGCAGAAGTTCTTGCTGCGGACGTTGCAGAAAACACTTCCGCACTTCGGATAGTCCTCCTGTAAAGAGAAGAAATCTCCATGAGTATCAAGTGAACTACGTATCACTGGATATGTACAGTTTAGCATAACAAAACAGAAAGGAAAGACACACACTTGTGTTTCCCGCACAGTCAAATGTTGCAGTATTCCAGATAATAAAATCGTATGGTTAATCTGTCCTAGAGTAACCAATGAAAAATTTCCAGAGGAAACAGGTGTAGCTCACACCTAAGGTATGATTTTAAAATACCGGATAGTAGACAAGAAAGAACTCACTCTCATATCTGTAAGGCAACACCAAAGGGCTGTGCAAGACAACACAAAAGTGTTAGAAAACACAGTGTTGTAACAATACTATACTATAGTTTTCTCCCTACAGTATATGCTATACTGAACAATACTGGTACAGTATAGAAGGTAATGTTTGCCGGCCGGCACTCACCATAACTAGCTTTAAAGTATACTAATTAACAGCTATAAGGTGGCAGAACGCTGGTTCAAATGCATGTGCCGGCCGGCAACAGCCAGTGCCGGCCGGCAAAGACTGCCGGCCGGCAACTACACAAGGTAGCACCCAGCTGACCGGCTGACAAAGGCGTGACAATAGCCGGCCGGCAAAGGTATACAACCGATGCCGGCCAGCAGCAAAAGAACCAGAGAACTCCGACAGTCCGACTGCCGGCCACATAGGCCGGCAGCCGGCTAGGGTACAACACTAGAAGAAAACAGAATGGATGCCGGGATAAGAGAGTGTACTACCTCAAAGCCCGGCAATCCGAAAGAGTGCATACAAGAAAGGGGAGAATCTAATTCAGGCTTCCTGACCAATGCCGTCTGGCTCTACAGACAGACATGGATGAGGGACCAAGGGAGGTCCGGGCAGTACTCAAAGCAGTCCCTTGCCGGCCGGCAGAATGTGCCGGCCGGCAAGGGACTGAGTCAACTCCACATCCTAACCTATACTAGGTCCAGATGTAGAATGACGTTCAGTACTGTAACGGCTAGGCCATTACAGAGAAAAGAGGGGGAAGGGACGAAGAGGGTCCTACCAACCTTGCTTTAGTAAAGAATCACCCGCAGCCAAGAAAACTCATCTTAGCCTAAGGGAGATCCAAGGAGGGAGGCCAGCAATACTTGCCAACCCCCACTGAACCAAAGCAAGGAAGGTGTTGCTACTCCCAGGGAAAGGATCTTATCCTCGCCACCGAGAACAGCAACAAGGACTAGTCTGCTAGATCACAAGAAGAAGGAATCATCTCGTACAGAAACGTTTGGAAGTGACCTAAGGAGGCTAAGCCTCCTATGTCTGCGTCAGACTAGCGAGGGAGACTCTACCCCAAGCCAGACAAACACAGACTCAGACTAAGAACTCTGATGTTCTGCCCCCTCTCTGAAGCCAGACTTACTGGAACAGGAAGGAACAGTAACACTCCAATATAGTTGTATCGAAACTTAATTCAAATAAACCACTAGGGTTAAGCCCAAGGCTTAAACAGAGGGAAAGGGATTGCATACCTTCTCCGAAGAAAAGAGAGCAACTGGGGAGTATGAGAAAGTATACTAAGGCCCCATGGGCAACTTAGCCTAGGCGCCAAGAGAATCGATTACCTAAATCACCGAAACTCACTTGTATAATATCTTGGAAAAAATCAACATAATCTGAAATAAATAAACCTGCCTAAAGCTTCAATAAAATTTTAAAACACTCGGAAATCCAAAAATCATGCAGGAAAGTACTAGGGCCAAACGACTAGGCTACATGGTCTAGCGTAGGCCAGAATTGGCAAATACTTCGCCAAAACAGATAATACTAAAAGCACGAAAAAGGAAATCCTATGTAACGCTAAACAGCTAAAATTATTAAAGCAAAACAGCCGGGAACGTCGCTCTGGCTAACTAAAACTCATACCTAGCGAGCGACAGCGTCCAGGACGCCTCCGGTAGGCAACGGCTCTTGTAACAAAGATTATTACTATTAATCACTTTAAAAATTACCAAGAGCCTATATTTATACATAATAGAAATTATACTCAACTTATCAGAGGCAGACGAAGTTGGAGAAAGCATAACAACTTGATTAAATCCAAGATTTTGC
>NC_090748.1:37910474-37922420 GCF_036898095.1 Palaemon carinicauda
AGGTTGACGAACGGGATTGGCGTTTGGTTCAAGCACAATATCATGTTGCACCAAGGTACAGCAACCAGGAGTGTCTGAACATATTGCAGGATAAGACTTCAGAACAGCCTCTAATTCTTCCCTTTCCACCTTATGAAGATGACCAAGATACTGTGAAAGCAAAGAAAGAATCTGTGAATTACTAGCATCTTTCCATGACAAAATATGATTATGAGCCAAAGTTTCTTCTCCGTCTGGCTCAAGAGGAGCTAAAAGTTTATCATTATCAACTGCCTCGGGTACTAGGTTTTTCGGGGTAGGAGAAGTCTCGATGGGAGTAGTTATCCTCGAGTTGTGAGTGGAGTGATCAGTCTCTCTACTTATCAGGTGAACTACCTGTGGAGAAATCTTTGCAGATTGGTATGGTTTTATAAGATTAATGTGCACTAACTGGCTAGGCTTCCTTTTATCTGGAGTTTCAATTGCATAAGTTGTTTCAGAGACCCTTTTAGTGATTTTATACGGACCCATAAATTTTTCTCTCAATGGAGCTCCTGGAACTGGTCGATATACAAGTACATCATCTCCTACTTTGAAAGTTCTAATTTTGGCCTTTTTATCGTAATGGTTTTTCATTCGAATCTGACTATTAGTTAAATTCAGATTGGCAAATTCATAAACATGGTCAAATTTAACCTTAAGACTTTGAAGGTATTGCGGAATACTTACTTGCTGGTCTTTGCAAGTACCTCTTAGGATGTTTTCTTTTACCATACTAAGGTTGGTCCTAGGTCTGCGGCCGAACATCATCTCGAAGGGAGAAATTCCAGTCGATTCATTAGGTGTACTCCTAAGTACATACATAAGCAGATCCAGGTCTTCATCCCAGTCTCGTCCAGTTTCACAAATGTACTTGCGCAGGAGGTTTTTAATGGTCTGGTGTACTCGTTCGAGGGCTCCATTAGTCTGAGGGTGATAAGCTGAAGCAAAAATATAGGAGATGTTTAACTGCTTTAAAGTTTGCTTAAACAAATCACTAGTGAAGTTTGTCCCCTGATCACACTGAAGCTCTTTTGGAAAACCAAAAATGGTGAATATTTTAAGAAGATTAACAATAATTGTTCTAGCAGATATGTTTTTTATAGGTACGGCTAAAGGAAATCTAGTAGTTGGACACAACAAGGTTAAAATGTACTCATTTTGTTTTTTTAGTTTTAGGAAGTGGACCAACACAATCTACAATTACCTTTTCAAAAGGAGAATTAGGTACTGTAATAGGAACTAATGGTGCTGGAGGTATTTTCTGATTTGGTTTACCAGTTACCTGGCAGGGATGGCAAGATTCTATGTGGTGCTTTACATCAGCTTTCATACCAGGCCAGTAGTAATCATCCAGCAAACGCTTATAGGTTTTGGAAATGCCTAGATGAGACTCTGCTGAATGAGCAAGATCCAATAAGGCTGCACGAAGATTAGAAAGAACTACAAGCTGGTAACTATCATGCCAGGAATTTTGTCCTGCAATCTTCAAAGGTCTATAACGTCTCATAAGGATGTTATTATCAAGATAAAAATATGGTAACTTACTTTCATCAACGTCATCTTTTACTTTATCAAAGTATTCTTTCAAACTATCATCAGACCTTTGATACTCTACAAATTCATCTGAGGGAATATCAACAAGATCAGCAAGGACTTTTTCACCTAAGGTACTTTGATCCACCTTACCTGTGTGTTCAGTGTCACTAGAAGTTGAGGTTGTAGACCTGGTGACTACTTGGCAGGGAAGCTCTACCACCGGAGAAAACTCTTTGCAAGCTTTTTCGATCACTACTTCAGGCTGCGTAATGATAAGACTAGGAGTACCGTTAGTTTGAGCCAAGTCATTACCAAGTATCATGTCTATGTTCTTGCAAGGCAGGTCAGAATCCAACAAGGCGACATTAGTTGAACCTTTAAAATAAGGACAATCAAGAAAAATCTGTACAATAGGTAAAACCTTTTGACAAGTCAAATCTGACACTGTTACATACTGATCTGTTGGTTTAGCTAAATCTTTTAACTTTGAGCTAATGATAGTTTGAGATGACCCTGTATCTCTCAAAATTTGCACGGGAATATCATTTACTTTACCAGGATATGTAAATGCTGTAAAGTCTGATAGAGGTTGAGCACAGTGAAGAGTAGTTTTATTTGCAGTATTCCCTGATTTAGGTCCTTGTGAAAAAGCATTAGGAGAAGCCTTACCATGAGATGCTTTGCATTTGGGACTAGGACAGTCTTTAATATGATGACCTTCTTTCTTACAAAAAGTACAAACCTGGGGGGAAGATGAAGGTGAGGACGAATGTGGTTTAAGTTTATGAATGAGATGGTAATCATCAGCTAATAGGGCAGCCCTTTTGCCATCTTTTTCTTGTTTTTCTCTAATAAACATTGCCACATTAGCTGGAATACGCCTCAGGAATTCTTCTAAAACTATTAAATTCTTTAATTGTTCTAAAGTAGTTATTTGTTCCTTGTCTATCCATTTATTAAACTGCTTCAACTTCAATGTGAAAAACTCAAGATAGGTTTGAGCTTGGTTCTTCAAAGTTTGTCTGAAGATTTGTCTATACCCTTCTGCTGTAACACTATAAGCATCTAATATGGCAGTTTTAAAGACTTCATAATCCCTTTCTTGGACAAGTTGTGCTGCCACATATGCAGCTCTTCCTTTGAAGGAGTTTCTGATTAAGAGAACATATTGGTCTCTTGGCCAGTTGAGAGACGTTGCAGTGTTTTCAAAAGTAATGAAAAAAAACATCAGGATCTTTTTCATCGAAGACAGGCAGGAGTTTGCGTGCTTTACTAAGGTCAAAAGCATCGGGTAGCTGTTTTTCTGCCAACCTTTCTTCTATTCTTATGGCTGATAGTTCCTTTTCCAACAGAACTCTTTCTTTACGTTCTATTTCAAGTCTTCTTTGCTCAGTTTCTACTGCGGCATTTGCAGCTTCAAGCCTTTTTTGTTCAGCTTCTAGCCTTTTTTGTTCAGCCTCTACTGTTACCTGCTGCAGTTCAAGTTGGAGTTTCAATTTCACTATCTCTGGGTCTTCAGTTATAGTAACAGTACGAGCAGCACCTCGTTCAAGTGTTAAAGGCCTTAAGGGAATAGCCTCTTCTTCAGTTATGTTACCACTATTTATCAGGAAATCTAATATCTTTCCCAATAGTTCAGCTTTCACCACAGCATGACCTACAGATATTCTAGCTCTTACAGCTATTTGGCGAAGCTGGTCCTTTTTAGCTTCCTGTAGTGTATTTAGGTGCTCCCTGGGTGCACCTAAAAATTTCTCAAGATCAAAAGGCATCTCTCAATACTGATAAAATGGAAAATATCACTGGAAATTATATTACTACTATACACAAGCTTTAAGACTTAAAAACGTCAGGGCATTCATGGATTTATGGTGCGAAGGCACTCACAAACCAGAGGAATTTCCTTAATCCTTAAGTCCTACAATGTACAGAAATTCACTTAAATGAACAAGGCTTTAATAATCCATGCCAATCAGAAAACTTGGTTCACCAATAATGCAAAACCACTAATAATCTTGAATAAAATATTTTTAATGAAGTAAATAATTGGAAGTACCAACAGTTACCTGAACAAGGAATAAACCTTTAAATATCCATCGAGGTGGAACGAAGTTCTTGACCACGTGGTCGTAACAATATCCAGCCGAAATCCTTGAAAGAGCGAAGGTCGTACCCTGAGTAAGAGGAGCAGAAGTTCCTAAGGAAGGAATCTTTCAATTCCTTATGATGAGGTTTTGAATGCCTCGAAGCACCTCGAGAAGTTGGGGCGACTATGAAGATATCGCTAAGCGATGGTAGTCAACAGAGTCGAGGGTTAAAAGAATGACGAATTCTAGGATGCCATTACCCTGCCTGCACGTCCTCCAAAATCTCGATGTATGCTTAAGATGACGTGTAGCAACACGACATTCTCTAGGTGAAAGTGTGAGCGCGCTGGAGAACACTATCCGGTGGTGGTCAGTTATAAACTAGCAAAATATCACTAATACACTACACTCATGTTGTCCATCATTTTAGAGAAACAACAAAATGAATTTCACAATCCGTCAAGATCGAGCGTAAGCGTAACACATACGTAACTACATCCCGGACACAGGCCCCCAATTTGTCACAACTTCAGCTTTCCACTTGACTATTTCATAAATTCTCAGTAATGAGGGCAACACTTCATGTAGGTACAGTAGATATATTAGGAGAATGATCAAATTAAAGTTGAAATTAAACAAAGACTTTACTTATTTTAAATCACGTATAAATAAATAACAAAATAATAACAAATAATCACTTAATAAACACTAGAAACAAGTGAAGAATTAGCCACCGGATAACGAACTCAAAAGTATTAACTTGAAAGAGCTTGGAAGTAAACATTTCCAAGGATTACATACGTAAAAATAACAAAAGGTAATTTCATTCATGCTGTCCGCTACGCAATCAATAGATGGCGCTAAAGTTATACACAATAATAGGTGTAATTAGAAATGCTAAATAATGATAGGAGGGTTATTATAATATATATATATATATATATATATATATATATATATATATATATATATATATATATATATAAATAAATATATATATATATATATATATATATATATATATATATATATATATATATATATATATATATATATATATATATATATATATATATATATATATATATATATATATATATATATATATGTGTATGTATATATATGTACATATATATATGTACATATATATATGTATGTATATATATGTACATATATATATGTATGTATATATATGTACACACACACATATATATATATATATATATATATATATATATATATATATATATATATATATATATATATATATTCATAATCATCATCCTCTTCCGTAACTAGTCCACTGCAGATAGACGGCCTCAAATATTTTATTTCATTCGCGTTTGTTCGCGTTTGCGTTTGGTTTTTCTATGCCTTAGAGCACTCTGTAGGACATGGCATGGTCTATCTAGATCTGCCGACATCTGCCCGTTAGCTGCGAATGGATCTGGGATACCCCTTTACATTTACAAAAAACTTATTTCTTTTTTTTTTGGAAGCACCAAATATCACTGTAAGTTTCTCTTTGCTGACTTCACATTGCCAATCATCATTGTGGATTTCCTCTCACACTACAACCTCCTAGGGGACGGCTAGTCAACGTAGGCTCTTACTTGTCAACACTTCTCTAACCAGCCAACTCCGACCTTGCACTCCACATCACCGCACCCACGGATGGCCACCTCCTCATGTAGTACCTTGAATTCTTACGTCCAGAACTTCGCCAAACACCCACAGTTCCCACCAAATTTGATATATAACACCATATCAAGGCGATTGGTCCCCCATTGTTTGTCAGATTCAGGTGTCAGACACCAGATCATTCAACAGCTGCTAGACAAACGTTCACCAAAATGAAAAAATGGGCTTATGGCAAAGGGCATCGAGCACATGGTTGTCACCTTTGCACATCGTCCCGAAGTAGGATGGCTCCCTACGCCCTTGTGGAGATTAGAGGCATCCAGACTTACAGACAGAACTGGATCACTACCCCCTCCCTAACATTGCTGATGCGACCTACTTCTTGCACAAAGTGAAGGTTTTTTCCCCACTCGACCTCCTAAAAGGGTAACATAAGGAGCCTCTGAACCCAGAGGATATCCATAAGACTACCATGACACCCCTTTCGGGACATAAATCTTCCATTACTCCTGGTTTTGCTTTTGTAACGCTGGTGCCACTTTTCAACGCATCATGGATATCACCTTAGGGGATCTCCCATTCCACGTATGTTATGTGGTACATATACTTATGATGTCTTCCTTCAATGAAGAACACCTCCGTCACCTACTTATCGTGCCCAACCCTCGTCGATAGAACATCCCTATAGTTCGGTAAAACAAGTATACCATTGGCGTTAGTGAAGTATCTTTCTTAGGGCACTGCATCCCTCCTTAAGGAGTCTACCCCCTCTCTGATAAGGTAGTAGCCGTTCAGAATTTCCCCATGGCCCTAAACATCAAAGCACTGCAAATATTCTTGGATATGATCAACTATTCAAGTAGGTGGTCAATGGCTCGCCCTGCCTATTTGCCTTCTTCAGTAGAAAACTGTTCAAGGCCGAATCTAGCTACTCTACCTTTCACGACGAATTGTTGGGGATGCATTTAGTTGTGCATCACTTAAGCCACTTCTTAGAAAATGCATCCTTCACCATTTGCAAGGACCTCATGCCTCTGGTGCACGCCTTCACTCGACAGTCCAACGCCTTGTCCGCCCATCAAATTCAACATCTCTCCGATATGGCTGAATAACATTACGCTTTAACACCTTCCTGTTCAAATGAATTCCGTTGCTGATGCCCAGTCATGAAACACATTGGTCTCCATTTACCTGTGATTGAATTAGAATTCCTTGGGAGAAGTCCAACGAAAACATTCAGAGTACCAAGCATGTAGAACATCCTGCACATCCCTCCGTTGGGAAGATGTCCCAATTGATAACTCCAATGACCCCCTCCTCTTTGACGTCCTTACTGGTAGACCACGAGCATGGATACCTGCTCCCATGAGCCGACATGTCTTTAATTTCATTCACAACCTTTCACATCCATAGTGTTGATCGAGTGCACAGCTACTGAAGACGAAGTTCATTTGGCAGGGCATTACTGAGGATGCTAAGGATTCAGTCCATGTCTGCATATCTTGTCAAACTTCAAAACTACATGGACACTCGGATCAGGAGTGGGGACCTTTCCTCAGCCTCAGCGGCATTCACTTTGACAGAGTAGGACCCATATTCACATCACAAGTACATCTTTACCAGCTTACTGTCATTACCTGACCCACTCGTTGGCTTGAATCCATCCCCATGCAAACTGCAATGTCCTTCTTATGTACATACGCCCTACTATCAGGGTGGATAGCAAGATTTGGTATCCCGGAGCATATTACTTCTGACATCGGTACTACTTTCACTTCTTAATTTTGGATTATACTCGGAAATACCCTACATCAGACAACCACCAGAAACCCTTCACCCTTCAGCCGACGGAATAATTGAACATTTTCATGACACCCTCAAAGAAGCTTTGATGTCCCAATGCAAAATGACTCCAACTGGTTTACTCGGCTTCTCTGGGTCCTCCTGTGACTATGGACCACTCCTAATGATACCCTGGATATCTTGCTAGCTAAAAATGTATATGGGGACCCATATACCTCCGACAAAAATCTCTAGTGCTTATGTCATTTTGTCGGAAAATTTACTCCATGCTGCAATACTTACAAACCCTCAGCGCACCAACACATACCAATAAGATTTGCATAAGATATTGCAAGTTTTTCCTGCTCAACGACACCAGCAAGCCACTGCTAACGCTCCTTTACACGATCCCTTTCCTCGTGATCCATTAAAAAACGAAGACGTTCTTACTTAACATTCTTGATAAAGGAAACTGGGTGTCATTGATTGCCTTAAACCTGCGTATCTCCCGCCTACAGTGCTCCCTTTTTCAAATGTATGTTATCTTTAAAGGGGGGAAGCCATGTATCGCATGTGTTTCACTCATTTCAGTACATTGCAAGGATGTTTCTGCTTTGGGTATATATCTCTCTCCCCTCGCACTGATAACAACCGGTTTAAGCCTGCGGGCTGATGAGTTATTCAGTTGGAATTTTTGTTACGTTCTTGCTCTGAACAGCTTGAATATAAACTCATGATCCATTGAAATAAAGTTAGTTGCTTTTACCACACCCCTCAGTTACATCCTAATGGCAACCCTTTCGCACACTCCCCTCACTTTCTGTTTCTCTGCACTTCTTTTTCTCCATCTTATGGTACGACTATAGACGGCGGTCACTGTGAGGTTTTCTCACGGATTTGGCCTCAAAAGTTTCTTTTTGATGCACTCAGTTAAGTTCTGCAGTTTCCAGTGGGTTGGCGTGTTGCCTCTAAATGAATGTTCATTCTCCTCTGTCGGCTGGAAAAATTAGCTCGTATTCTCCTTTTATAGATTTCCGCAATCGGCTTCGCAAAATTGGATTTGCATGACAATGCCTCAATGAATTTTTACCAAAATTGTAAAAATCTTTCCTTTTTTTTTTCTTTGGAATACTTTCAGTAAAATTCATACGTATGCTAATTCTTTGTAGAGTGTTCGTCTAAAAGCTCCCAGATATTTTTTTGTATAAAATTTTGATGTTCAAGGTTAAAATATGATGAATAATCTCAAGCTGACCTCGTACATGAAGTTTTGTTAACTACCACATTTTTCTTACATGTCATCAAGTTCTCAATTCAGTCACTAATGAAACAGCATTTCTTACCATAAATAAATGAAACGTGGAGAAAATAAAAAATTGAGAGGCGGTAAATTCTTAAATGGCAAAATAAGCTACATTAAAAATTTCATAAAAAAGTTATCGGAAATATGTAAGATTTTCGCACGCGAAAAATTAGTACATCACCATCATTTTATGATTCTGTATAACTATTACGGAAGACCGATATACAACAACAATTTTTTTTTTCTTTTTGTCAGAAATGGAAACTGAAATGAAAGCGATACTTTTCCAGAGTTGTCATTCCTGTAAACCATGATAAGGAATACCAATCAATTTAATTATGATTAGAAAGGTCATGCGTAGCAATAGTTTGCCATTTTCTGATATGTGCTCATCATCATAAATAGTAAAAATGTAAAAAAAAACATAAATGAAGATGAATGAAACAAATATGATTATGAAGAAAATTCTATATAAATGGGAGGAGAAAGTTGGATGAGTAAACAGAAAATGTTTGATATGTAGATGAAATTCATATATATATGTATATATATGTATATATATATATATATATATATATATATATATATATATATATATATATATATATATATATATATATATATATATATATATATAAAAGTTAAGTAAATATGTAGACTGTTGAATAAATTGGCGAAAAAGATTAAATAAACACGATGAGGAAGTTGAATGAGTAGGTAGAAAATGTTCAATAGATAAATGGACAAAAATTAAATAGATATGCATAAATTGCTAAATTCATCCAGAGAAAGTTTAATAGATAGGTGATTGATTGATTGATTTAAAGTTTTCAGGCATCCTGACAATAGATAGGTGAAAAAAGTTAAATAAACCCGATTAAAAAGTTGAATTAATAGGTAGAATAAATTAAGAATTACAGACACAATTAAGTAAATATGCAGAACATTTAGATACATACTGCGATGATCTGTGTATTCTTTCACTAACTAAAGCACCACTGCGGTTTGTTGTCGTTCTCTCTAGTCTTTTCATCGCTTTGCATTATAAAGAATTAGTTTTGGGTGAGATACAAATTAAATTTGAGAAATTGGGAGAGATAAGAGCACAAAGTCAAGCCAAGAGAAGCGTAATCCTCGCTAATGCTCCGTAATTTCTTTCACACTGCGTTTCTTTCCCTGCATTTCTCTAATTAGGTTAAAAGCTTTCCATAAAGTTTGCCTTCTTTTCTCCTCTAATCTATTCTCAGACTCGGGGGACGAAGTCAGTTATGAGGTATTTGAATCGTTTCTTGCTTCTAAACTGCTCCGGCGCTGTGCCTATTTTTCTTGGTACGATTTGTGACCCTGGTTTTTTCTGAAATATTCAGAAATGGTTTAATATTTTCAATAATGATAAAGATAGATAAATTGAAAACATTTCTGAGGATTCAATGAATATACTTAAAATATTTGGTTTATTTTCTCTTTTTTTAGCCATAAATACGGATATATATCAATGTATGACAATAAACCTCTTTTAAAATGAATGACTGGTAGTTATTTCATGAAAGGGCAATAGATTGCCCTTTGAATGATTTAATATTGTATACTAGGTGAGTCACAGCAAAACAATGGTTTCATATTTATTGTTAGTCAGGTAGAAATTGCATGATTTCATACATAGCGATGCTAATTAACGAATATATCTATATCGTTACCCATTCTAAACAGTGATAATGATATTAGAGTATGTACAACAATTAAAAAGTTACTGACACAACAATTTCTCCAACTTTTCTTTCCTCCAGTCTTAAACTAGTATTTAATTATGCCTAATTCCTTGTTGTACATATCGCCTTTTTTGGGGGGTGGGGGTGGGGTGGGGGGTTGGGGTTACTATTTTTACATTCAACGACATTCTAAGTCGAGTAGAAATATTTGTTTGCCATGTGAAATAAACCTAAAGTCCAGGTCAATAGCGTACTGGCCATCTTTTTCTTTATTTTGCGCCATACTTCCTTTCAAAGGTAAAAGTTAGCCAAATCTATATTACCAAAGTTTTACTAGATATCAATTAATTCACTTATTTTCGCAAGAATCTTTCTGGAATACTAGATTATCTGCCTTCTTTCAGACTTACTCTTGGGTTAGCATTCCTATCATCATCACTTTCATTATTTTTCACAAATACCTATAAGATTTACCAGATACTATTCTTCCACAATCAGTACATGCCATATTGTTATTCTTACTCTTATTCTTGTAGATCTACATGAAAAAAAAAAACGATGATTGTAAGCACCCTTTGCTATCTTGAATTTTTCATTCAATAGAGATATTACTTCCAGCTCAAAAAAAAAAAAAAAAAAAAAAAAGACTGGTATAGAGTAGCTATGAAAAAGATAGTTTTTGCTATACTCGCCAAAAAGAGTACAACCACTACTATAGCGTTCAGCCTAGGGCAGGGCCTTTCCCGCGTTAGTCGCCCTTCGTGATTCTCTATTTATGGCAACCTCATTTAGCCCTTGTCCTTCAAATTTAGATTTTTACAATGTCCTTCAAGTGTGCCATCTCCCCCTAAAAGGTATCCTATTTAGTTTATCTGCCTTATCTCTATTGTTGTAATTATGGTTATCTCTTGTCCAACAATTCTTGGTACTTTTTCATGTGCCATGTGGTTTATGAACTTATTTTTAGCACATTCTTCCATATCCATATTTCAAATGCTTCGGATGTTTCTTGTCTGTTGCTTTTATAGTCCATGTTTCAGATCCGTAAAATGCTCCACTCAATATGAAACTTTTTACAAAACTTTTCTTAAGTTCCATTTTCAGTTTTCAGTAAATGTGGAATATAATGAAGGCGAAAAAGCAGCACTTAGTCTGAAGCGATTACCCTTATGACACAAAACTTTATCGTCTGAAGATAAGGTCCGGTTAATCTCGGTCTTATATTTTTCCTTAGTACTTGAATTTGACCATTTAATGTATCTGAGGTTGTATTATTTGAGGACAAAACAAAACCGTTCAAAATTTTAAATAAAATTACAGGTTGAAAGTTCACTTGCTAGTGATTAGTTTCATATTTGTACTGGAGTTTATACATTTTGAAATGCTATATATATAATATATAAAAATATATAAATGAATATATATTATATATATAATATACATGTATATATACATACACTATATATATATATATATATATATATATATATATATATATATATATATATATATATATATATATATATATATATATATATATATATATATATATATATATATATATATATATATATATGTATATATAATATATATATATATATATATATATATATATATATATATATATATATATATATATATATATATATATATATATATATATATATATATATATATATATATATATATATATATATATATATATATATATATATATATATATATATATATATATATATATATATATATATATATATATATATATATATATATATATAAATATATATATATATATATATATATATATATATATATATATATATATATATATATATATATATATATATATATATATATATATATATAT
>NC_090748.1:37932920-37937920 GCF_036898095.1 Palaemon carinicauda
GTCTCTTATCGGCAACAAATGCGGTGACAGTACATCTTTAGTCGGTAACGTGATAGCTTCCATATAGTCTTTTGATTTCTCAATGAAATGTGCAATTCTATTATGTATATGATCTATTTTTGAATCATGATACGTTAACGTTGCCAACAAATCTTTTATTTCCATAAACTGACTGATATTACTAGAATGTTCGTTCAACAAACTCAAAATTTGATAGATTGAAGCTAAGTGATTCCTTAGTTCTGACAAAATTAATTCATTTTCATGAGTCAAAAATTCAATTTTCTTATTTTGATTACTAATCTTAAGACGATTGGAAATCCCTAAGCCTAAACTTGCAATAGAACCAAAGATGTTTAGTGCAGCAAAAATAAACGGGTTACGTTTTTCAAGGTTATCGTGTCTTACTGTCCACATCAAAAGGTCACGAGCCAAAGATTCTGCCTCGTAAGTCTTATTTTGCACGTCGTCGGATAGCATCTCTGCAACTTTTAGTGTCAAAGCAAGCGAACTCTCTGTATTAAAAGGAAAGTGTCTTCAATGCATTTCATTTAATGAAACAGCAAACCTTGAAATGGCACTCTTTATGGTAGTGACGTCATTCTCTGGGAGAAAAATTGCTTGCATGCATACTTCAACAACTACGTTACTTGATGTAATAAAAACGTCTTCTTGTCTTTCTACTATAGTGCCATATTTAAAATCTATACTTTTAGTTTTAGAGCTCTCCCCACACGAGAAAAATGTCTGAGCGAACAATATCACTCCTAACAATAAAAACTTCATCTTGGAAACCTGTAATGAGAAAAATATATGTAATTACTCTTGTATTAAGAAGAAAAAAATTTTAACACATAAACTTCATAGATAAAGAAAAAAAAATTCCCTCACTTCCTTCTCTATTATTTCAATTTCTTATGTGAGCCAATGGTACAATTCTTTTATCAGTGGGTTGAGATACGTTTTGAACTCTAAATCTATTGGCCGTTAATGTTTCCAAAATGCTAAATGGGCCTTCCAACTTAGGTGTTAGTTTATAATTGAGTCCTTTACGTACATTTACCTGTATGTATACATTATCACCCACGGTATATGTTTTAGTTGGCTTCGCTATTTTATCATGATTCCTTTTCATTATGAATTGTGATTCTTCTAAATTCTTTTGAAGGATATCAAAATGACTTTTGCTTGCATTTATACATTCTTTTAAAAGATTTGATAGATTAGTTGTAGGCGTTAATACATGGAAAGGCGTTCTAACTGGGGTACCATACAATGCCTCGTGCGGTGACATTTTAATTGATATATGATATGAATGATTCAGAGTACTCAGTACCGCAGGTATTGCAATATCCCAGTTGGGGTCTGATCCCCCTAGTGTTACTCTTAATATTTTTAAAACCTTCCCATTCGCTCTTTCCACTACCCCATTGGACTCTGGGTGATAGATCATAGTATTGATTTTCTTTATGCTAAGGAATTCACACAATGAGGTAAGGAAATGATTATTAAATTCTCCACCCGAGTCTGAAATTATCATGTGTGGAATTCCATGTTTACAAATGTAACACTCGTAAAACTTCCTAGCGCATTCAATCGCAGTTTTAGTTTTAAACGCTATTAGTTCTGTATATCGAGTCAAAGCATCTACAATTACTAAGAGGTGCTTATTTCCTCTGTCTGACTCGTAAAATTCTGTTAATAAATCTAAATGTATCCTTTCAAAGGGTTGATTGGGCACGGGATAAGCCCCTAGGCTGACAGGTGTTTTTGTATGCCCTTTGTTTTCCTGACAAGTGCGACAATTAGCAATGTGTTTTTTTTTATATCTGTAAGCATCGTATGCCAATAAAACAATGATTTGGCTTTCTGTGACATTAATGAGAACCCCGGGTGTCCATGCAATGGGTTTGCATGCAACCAATTTAGGACAGTGGATATAAGTGAGATTGGTATCACTACCTGGTCATTAGTCACATATGGTGTATTGCGGGTTTTCCTTGTCACGGATCTACACAGAATATTGTCTTTGATTATATAATTCTGCTGCGTATACATTATATATTACTTTTCCTTATGATTGCCTTCCTAAGCATTTATAATTTTTTCTAATTTCTGATCTTTTCTTTGCTCAGTCTGTAATAATTCAGCACTCCAGCCCAGATCTTCTTTTTCAGATATAGTTTTAACAATAGGCATGGATGTTGATATATCTATTAATTCAGCTAAAGGCTCCGTAAAAGATGACACGGGGTTGCGTGATAATGCATCAGCAATGATATTTGCTTTCCCTGGTAAATACCCGATTCTCGCGCCAAAGTCTTGAATGATCAAATGTCACCGAGTTCGTTTGGGGCTGTGACTGAAGCCTTTAAAGAAGTCGGTTAGTGGTTTATGATCAGTAAGAACCTTAACGGGATAACTGTATATTATGAACTTAAAATGCACTAGTGAATTAACAATAGCTAGCCCTTCCTTGTCTATTACTGCATACTTACTTTCGGAAGTTCTCAGTTTTCGAGAATAAAAAGCTATCGGGAAAAATTGTTTTTCATATTGCTGAAGCAATACCCCACCTACTCCTAAGTCTGAGGCATCTGTTGCAATGAAGAATTCCTTACCGAAGTCAGGAAATTTTAAGATAGGAGAACTACACAGTTCATCTTTCAAGGTATTAGACGCCTGTTGATGCTGCTCACACCATATGAAATCTACGCCCTTCTTCGTAAGATCAGTTAGGGGAGCGGCTATCATTGAATAATTGCGTATAAAACGCCTGTAATATCCACTACACCCCAGAAATTGCTGTATTCCCTTGACATTAGTAGGTATCGGAAAGTTACGGATAGCCGACACCTTATCATGGACTACCTTGGCTTGACACCGTAAAACCCAAATACTCTAATTCTGTTTTGAAAAATTAACACTTACTAATCTTTACCCTTAAGTTATGTTGTCTTAGTCTCTGTAGTACTAGTTCTAATTTATGCAGATGTTCTTCTAAGGTATTGGAAATGATTACAAGGTCATCCATATAGGCATGCAATATATCCCCTAGCAAGTCTCCAAACACTATGTTAATCATTCTTGCAAATGTTATGGGAGCACAACGTAAACCAAAAAGCATCCGTAAAAATTCATAATGTCTCCTGGCTGTGCTGAAGGCTGTGTATGGGATACTATTTTCTTCTAATGATATCTGGTGAAAGCCTTTAAGTAAGTCCAAACTGGTAAATTATTTATTCTGACCTAACAAAGATAAAATATCCTCAGTAAATGGCACTGGGAATCGATCAGGGATTGTTTCCTCATTCAAGCGACAGAAATCTACGCAGATAGGCCATGTTCGATCTTTTTTCGGTACAACTATTAATGGAAAATTATAAGGGCTGTTCGATTTCCTATTGACTCCTTCTTCTAGCATTTTACCTACTCCATCATTTATTTCATTCTGGAATTTCATAGGGAGTCTGTACGAGGGTACATAGATAATTTTCTGCTTGTCCTTTAACCTTATTTGATGCTCGATCACATCTGTTTTTCCTAAGGATCCATCCGTAATGGAAAAAACATCATGATACTCAGTTAAAAGTCCAAAAACTTCTGCTGAATTTCTTCTTCTTGAATGTCTTTATTGATTTTATTTTTAATAGATTGCAAAAGGGATTCATCCGCAACTGATTGAGCATGATTGATTTCAGCAACGGTAAGAATACGATGTTTATAAACTTCTACCTCCAAGATATGTTGATTTTTGTGAATTACTAAAGTGGTATTTAAATGATTACAGACTTCAATATTACATTGTTGATGTGAGCCTACTGTATAAATAGCTTGTGTGACGGACAATCCGTTAGTTTTCAAAGTGTCAGAAAAGATTAATATTTCAGATCCCGGTAACGTTTTCTTTATTTGCACTATTAAATTCGAAGGTACGTTCGGCTCGATAGATTGCGTGCAAGATGATATTACAGGTGAACGAAAATTCTGTTGGGTCGCGTATATTATTTCTTTATTAGTGAGACAAGTTATTGGTTCTTCAACGTACGTCACTGTTTTATTTGTCGTCTCCTTTTTATCCAAAACTGATTTTAAGGTATTAGAAGACCTATAGAATTTTCCTTTGATATACACGCCGTGCTTGGCAGGGGCTAAGATAATGTTTTGATTGCCCATAGATGGGTATCCTATAATTACAGCTGGATACATATCAATGTTTTGTACAACAATAAATGTATCGGCAAACGTGCGCTTACCGACCTTAAACTGAACATGAGTTACGCCTATTACATTTAATTCATTATTTCCTATACCCGAGAGCCTTACTCCGGACTTTTCTATAGGGAAGTTTGAAAACAGCAAATGATGTGTCTTCAAATCCATGATATTACGTGGACTACCAGAGTCAAAAAATAATGTAAATGATCTGTGTTCTAAATTTACAGCATATAATGTTGGTCGTAACTCATTTTGGCTTATTATTGTATGAATTCGTTGCAAATCTACGGGAGCATGCACTGATTTATTCAATTCGCCCGTGTGTTTCATAGGAAAATCTATTGCCTCACAATGATCTGGTAAAACATTAAATGGATTATTCAATACTACTGGTGTTGATATGAATGACCTTGACCCAACATCACTCTCTTCCCCACTGGAGTTAATCATGTGGTATTTGCTTTGCTCTGCACATTCTGAAAATTAGTCTGACCTTGCGAGTTCTGGTTAGACGACCCAGGATCAGCGTTATTTGAAGTACTATTTGTTTGTTTCTGATTTTGAACTACTTTGACGTTTAACTGTTTCTTCTTATTGAACTGAGGATTTTTCTTTTTATTTCCGTATGGAACTGACTGTGGATTTGACTGTGTATTTCTAGGATTCTGTTGTGTCTTGCACGAGTAGCACTGACTATATGAATGAGTAGAACTATTATGTAACGAACAGAATCATGTTCTGCAGTCTGCAATCAAGTGACCTTGACGTTTGCAATTATAACA
>NC_090748.1:37967920-37969501 GCF_036898095.1 Palaemon carinicauda
ATATTTTGAAAGTTTACTGAATGTTGAGGATAAGAGGGAAGCAGATATAATTGCTGTTGCATGTGTTGAGGTGCAGTGATGGGAGATGAGAATGAGAGGGAGATTACAATAGATGAAGTGAGGAGAGCACTAGATGAAACGAGAGTAGGAAAAGCGTCTGGTATGGATGGTGTGAGAGCTGAGATGTTGAAGGAAGGGGGTGTGACTGTACTTGAATGGTTGGTGAGATTGTTTAATATGTGTTTTGTGCTGTCAATGGTACCAGTAGATTGGGTTTGTGCATGTATTGTACTACTATATAAGGGTAAGGGAGATGTGCATGAGTGTTGTAATTCTAGAGGTATTAGTTTGTTAAGCGTAGTTGGAAACGTGTATGGTAGAGTAATGATTAATTGGATCAAGGATAAAAAAGAAAATGCAATCTTAGAAGTAGAGGGTGGTTTTAGAAGAGGTAGGGGTTGTATGAATCAGATTTTTACAGTAAGGCAGATATGCGAGAAATATTTAGCAAAAGGAAAAGGAGGTGTATGTTGTGTTTATGGATCTGGAGAAAGCATATGATAGAGTTGCTAGGGAAGCAATGTGGAATGTGATGAGGTTATATGTAGTTGGTGGAAGGTTTTTGCAAGCAATGAAAAGTTTCTACAAAGGTAGTAAAGCATGTGTTAGAATAGGAAATGAAGTGAGTGATTGGATTCCGGTAAGAGTGGGGCTGAGACAGGGATGTGTGATGTCGCCGTGGTTGTTTAACTTGTATGTTGATGGAGTGGTGAGAGAGGTGAATGCTCGAGTGCTTGGACGAGGATTAAAACTGGTAGACGAGAATGACCATGAATGGGAGGTAAATCAGTTGTTGTTTGCGGATGATACTGTACTGATTGCAGACACAGAAAGAGAAGCTTGGCTGTTTAGTGACAGAATTTGGAAGAGTGTGTAAGAGAAGGAAGTTGAGAGTTAATGTGGGTAAGAATTAGATTATGAGATGTACGAGAAGGTGCGAGGTTGAATGTCATATTGAATGAAGAGTTACTTGAGGAGGTGGATCAGTTTAAGTACTTGGGGTCTGTTGTTGCAGCAAATGGTGGAGTGGAAGCAGATGTACGCTCAGAGAGTGAATAAGGTTGCAAAGTGTTGGGGGCAGTTAAAAGAGTAGTTAAAAATAGAGGGTTGGGCAAGAATGTAAAAAGAGTTCTCTATGAGAAAGTGATTGTACCAACTGTGATGTATGGATCGGAGTTGTGGGGAATGAAATTGATGGAGAGAGAGAAATTGAATGTGTTTGAGATGAAGTGTCTTAGGAGTATGGGTGGTTTATCTCGAGTAGATAGGGTTACGAACGAAGTGGTGAGAGTGAGAACGGGTGTAAGAAATGAGTTAGCATCTAGAGTGGATATGAATGTGTTGAGGTGGTTTGGCCATTTTGAGAGAATGAAAATGGCTGTCTGCTAAAGAAGGTGATGAATGCAAGAGTTGATGGAAGAAGTAAAAGAGGAAGGCCAAGATTTGGGTGGATGAATGGAGTGAAGGAAGCTCTGGGTGATAGGAGGATAGATGTAAGAGAGGCAAGAGAGCGTGCTAGTT
>NC_090748.1:37990001-37995001 GCF_036898095.1 Palaemon carinicauda
GTCATGGATTTCATTTTACACTAAGGTCATCAAAATTAATCGTGTATTATTCTCTAAATATTTAAACAGGGTAGAATAAATTTCAAAAACAGAGGTAAAACTGACATTTAGAATACTTAACAGATTTAACAGTGGGGCACCTAATGTCATTTCCAAGTAAGAAAGAACAGATGAGAAACTTGGTTCAAATATTTGCTTGTCAATCCCTTTTACTCATCTATGTTTTCTTAGACTATGTCAGCTCCACTAGGAATCCTTGAGATCAGAGATGCAAGGGAATAATATTCTGGATCGTCTTTGAGAAGTACTTTTGAAAGCCACGAAATAAACAACTAATACAATGTACAAATATTGTTTATTTCTATAAATTTTAGACATACGTCAGTTTCATCACTATACAAATACAGAGACTCTATATTCATAATTGAATTTAGTTATTGTTTGTTTCGAGATAAATCCAATTAGGTTTTTTTTTTTCATTTTAAAAGGAATCCCCTAAAAAAGTCAGTGATTCTTGAATGTTGCTTAAAAAACCCAGTAAACTAAGGAAATAATGTAAACTATTTATTAAAGTGAAAACAATACTACTAACTAGACCACCAAGGGGAGAGAGAGAGAGAGAGAGAGAGAGAGAGAGAGAGAGAGAGAGAGAGAGAGAGAGAGAGAGAGAGAGAGAGAGAGAGAATCTCTTGACCCTTTAATGGTCCCGTAATGGACATTTATTCGACTCGTACTGATCACATACGTGTATTCCAATATGTTTTTTCTAGTTCACTTACAAGAAAAGGATACTCCGTATAAAAAAAGCAACAAAAACAACTATGGGCAATGAAATCTTGTTAATCCGAATCAAAATCTGTTGTCATGAAAGACTAAACCAATTAAATACAGAAAAAAATTTCCCTAATTGATCAATCATAATAAAAGGTTTGAATATTGAAATTCTAAACACACTCTACTTAAAAACAAAAAATAACATCTTTAAATTCTCTCTCTCTCTCTCTCTCTCTCTCTCTCTCTCTCTCTCTCTCTCTCTCTCTCTCTCTCTCTCTCTCTCTCTCTCTCTCATTGTGGGATTGTATAGATAATACTGCTGTAAGTGTAGAAATGCCATATGATGCTTAATGTTCAAGTAATCGCATTCTATTTCTTAAATGACAGAAACTTGATACCTCATCGATTTAACTGCCATTCCGGAAAATTTAAACTCGTTAGTAAGAGTTGGCAAGCAAGTTACATACATACATATACCAAGGCACTTCCCCCAATTTTGGGGGGTAGCTGACATCAAACAAATGAAACAAAAAAAAGGTCGTCTCCTCTCTACGTTCCTCCTAGCCTGACAAGGGACTCAAGCAAGTTACAATAAACAAAATTATTGTAAATCAGAAAGAAAAAGAAGTGTGGAAATTGTTTTTATTTGTGAATCGTATGCCATCTAGTAGTCTATTATCTAAAATCATTGAACCCTGATTAATTTTGATTATTTTTCAGTGAATTGTAAAATCCTATATATGATTATCTAAATTTTTATAGCATTGAAACTAATTATCCATAAAAACTGTCTTTGAAATAGGACACGGGTTCAAGCATTAGGTACCTAATTTTATAAAATTTATTTTTATGTGTGTGTGCAAATAGCAAACTAAACATAGACCTATTGTGGTCTGACATAGGTACTTGTTTTAGAAACTTCCAGTTGGACTCATTCCTTACCACTCTACTATACCCCCATTCTCCATAGTTTCTTATGTCTTTTCTTACAACCAATTCTAACTTCCACCTCTTATTTTAAGTGCCCCGTTTGTACTTCTGTATTGTGTGGTGTCAGATCCTTCTGAGAGCTTTCTATTAGATGGAAAAAAATATTGATAGTTTTAAGATATTCCTA
Source organism: Palaemon carinicauda (assembly GCF_036898095.1). Classification (NCBI taxonomy): domain Eukaryota; kingdom Metazoa; phylum Arthropoda; class Malacostraca; order Decapoda; family Palaemonidae; genus Palaemon; species Palaemon carinicauda. The sequence goes on from NC_090748.1 coordinate 37,991,893, forward strand.
CAAACTCTGACTAGCCTGAGGAAATATTTCTTTATGTAAGAGTAATACTATGAAAATTGAATTTGACAACCAAATGCGCGACCTATACATATCTAACTGGTTTGAATGAGAGAGCCGTTAGGTGATCATTGAGAGATGAAGTGAATGCAACTAACTTTATTTCAATGGATCATGAGTTTATATATATATGTTGTTCTGAGGAAGATCACATAAATTCAAACAAAGAAATTCATGAACAGACTGGCGCACGTTCCAGTTTACATTTGGGTGGCTTCAGGCCAAAGAGTGGAACGTTCAATGACCTAAAACAGGTCCCTACTACGTCGACGGGAATATGGACAAAACGACGCCGAGGTGAAAGATAGAGCCCACACCTGAATCTGTGTATTGCTGTACTTTTGAAGTTTTGCATGAATCACAAGCGCGGACCTAATGCTTAGCATCATTTGTAATGCCATGCCAAATGAACTTTGTCTTCAGTAGCTCTGCAACATATCAAAGCGAGGGATATGAAAGGCCCTGAATGAAATCCATGGTCGTGGTCATCATCGAGTTGGACGTCTTCCCAATGAAGTGATATGAAGGATGTCTTATATGCTTAGTACTCTGGATTTTTTTTTATTTTTTTTTTTAGACCTCTATCAAGGCGTTTTTATGAAATCCCAGCCGAATGGTGGCCAATATATTTCTTGACAGGGCATTGGCGAAGGGATTAATTTTTCCAGGGACGTGTCCAAGGGTATGATTGTATTCACCCACACCGGAAAGAAGTCAGTGTTGACGGGCGGACCAGGCATCGAGTGAAACCGTTCACCAACATGGGATTCCTGCCTATGACGAAGGGTGTACATTCCAATAAGGGGCAAAAGTGACGAACAGACAAATGCACTGCCAACCATTCATGATTGAAGGTAGTGTACCCAGATTTTGGGTTGGACAGATTTCAATTGAAGAAGGCAATGGGTGAGGTGAGCCATTAACCCCCTACTCGAGTACTGCACTGATAGCAACGTCACTGGCAAGGGCGGATAGAGAGAGAGGGGCATGTGTCATGAGGAAAGTGAGAGCAGCAGCAATCTTTGCATTGCAGAAGGTCACTTCATGAAGTATACTCCATTTCAGGCCTTTGGCTTGTTCTTAAGGGAGGCATAGAGGTGGCCAGATCAGCAGCAATGGCTTGCTGGAAATGATAATAATATTTGATCGTACCAAGGAATTCTTGCCGTATTTCAACGGTCAAGGGCTTCGGGAACCTCTGAATGGCTGCTACCTTCTCAGGGAAAGTGGGGGGGGGGAGGACTCTTTCAGAGGAGATGTAGTGCCCAGAAAACCATACTTTGTCGATCCCATTGGTAATGTAGTCACACCGGACTCCTAGGCCGTTCTGTTGTAGGCAGTCAAGCACAATGTGTAGGTGACAGAGGTGTTCATCTTCACAGGAATGGATAACAAGTACATTATCCATTTGAATACACAGAGGGGAGGTCGCATCAGATGTCATCCATGAGGTGTTACAAAGTGGCCCCAACATTACGAAATCCTAAATAGGAGTAATTGAAGGTTTATGTACCGAAGGTGGTGGTGATGGCATTCATGAGGGTATCTTAAGAGTTCATGGGCACCTGATAATTCCCTTGTAGGAGGTCGAGTGTGGAGAAAATCTTCACTTTGTGCAAGTAGAAGGTCATGTCGGCGATGCTTGAGAGGGATTTGTGATTCAGTTCTCTCTTCGTGTTTAGATGCCTATAACCCACAAAGGTGTTGCAGATCATTGTTTAGCAGTTGCCAAATGATTAGGTAATAGAGGACTGAGTGAGGCAAATATTGGGGGCCGAGTTGTCTAAATATTGTGATGTACACTGTGTTTGGCTGGAACTGTGGTTATATTAAGTTTTATGAATTGTAATAGATATTCTGTGTTTTGGGGAGGGGGAACTTTCAAAACTAGTATATTACATACGAATTAAGGTAAATTATATTATCATTATTATTACTAGCTAAGCTACAACCATAGTTATAAAAGCAGGAAAATAACAGAGAAAGGAAATAAGGGAACATATTGAATTAAATGTACCTCCAAGCAAGAAAACTCTAAACAAGACAGTGGAAAGCTAAGGTACTGAGGCTAAGGCACTACTCAAGAACAATAGTTTGATTTTGTAGTATCCTCCTTTACAAGTGGAAAGTAGCCACTTAACAATTTCAGTGCAGTAGTTAACCGCTTGAATTAGGAAATGAAAATCTGTTGTCTCAGTGTTATCTGGTATATGAGAAAAGAGAAATATGTATAAAAAATGGGACAGACTATTCGTGTATTTGTAGGCAAAAAAAAAAAAAATTAGCCGTAACCAGATTTCTAGGAACAACAAATCTGCAAAATTTAGTTCTAAAACTAGTGATAATGCAAGTAGAAATTCTCAAATAAGCCAGTTAAGATTAAGATAGAAGATTAAGAACTAAATGTATCTAAGCTCTATCAAAAATAGCTATCGAATAATGACGTACAAAATTATATCAATCCAATGAAAATACATAGATAAGAGGAATAAACTAAAGGCAATCACTTAAGTTATGAAGTAAGATAAATCCCTGGTAAAGGACAAAAATATTCCAATTATTTAAGACGGGAAAAATTTCATAATAACTATCAGATTTGCGATACAGAAAGTCCAAAAACAGATTAATGGAATGGTTAATTGATATATGTATCCAATGAAAAAGATAAAACAATTTTATACTAAGATGATGAAATTAGATCTTGATTTCGTATTGTATACAGAATCTGTAAATAAAGATTAAAAAACATATCTTAAAAGTGTAATCAAATGGAAAACCTATTGAAAGGCAAATGCAGTAAAGCATGTGTATCAATGGCAGCACATAAAATAGACTATATTATTTCTAATAGGTTTTGGGGAAGCTAAAAGGATATATTCCATGCCTTTAATGATACGTTTAATAAGATAATTGGCTCATCGAAATCAGAGACATAAAGTAATAAGCTTAACAGAGAAAGGTGAAAATAATTGAATTGAAAGGTGCGGACAACTCTTGTTTACCCTGAATTGGCTATATTATTTTTAATTTGGTAGGTCAACCCCTTTAAAGG
>NC_090748.1:37997501-38002501 GCF_036898095.1 Palaemon carinicauda
GGGGTTAGATTATAGTCATCTTCATAATAAAGACATTTTTTTGGGCATAAACTCTTACTCCCTAAAAACTTGAAGCATGAATAGAATATATGACAATATCATCAGACACATTTTAATTACTTGTCGCGATATTGTCTTTTTTATGATATATTTCAAGGTAGCATTTTAATTTTTCTAACAAAAATGCTTTACATAAGCAATAACTTTTAAAGTAATATTTCTCAAAAGAGGTATTATAGTTTTTATTAATCATTGTATTGTCCCTAAACTTCATTTGTGTATATTTTTAGCCAATAGATATCCAAGGAAATGTTTTCTTTTTATTTTTCAAATAATTTTATTATAGACTACCATTGAAAAATTATGATTCATTTCAGCCTTTCTATGGAAAATTACATATACAATATGTTGATATCATTATTTCTTTAATTTTTTTACGCGTTTTTCTTTATGTAGCAAGATTTTCTTTTACAATAATTCATGTATTTTCTCTCGCTTTAGGAATTCTAATAATTATTTATGTTGATTCATCGCTGCATGTCTTCTCAACAAGATTAGCGATGAATTATAAATTGGATATCCTTAACCCTTAGCTGTTATGTTAGTTGCAATTACTCATGAAAACAAGTATTGACATTACATTGTGGTATTGGTATTTCCTTTGGAAGTCATGATCACCCAAACTTCTGAATAAATGGATGAGCTAATTAGAAATTAGTATAAAAAACATTGAAAATATAATGGATACTTGAAATACATTACAAAACTACTTAGCAGCAGTAACAAACAGAGGTCACAGGTTTTGAACGTTTGAATAGATATAATATTTTCCAAATAATTTCCAACCATTAATCACAGAAGAAGAAAAGGTAAATAAAAAAAAATACATATTCCTGTTACTCAGATTTTTAAATGTTTAATTATTCTTTCCACGGGTGTTTATTCGTAGCTATCTTGAGAGAGAAATATTCCAGTGCATTTTCGTACTGATAAAAAATTAATACTTCACATAATCAAAAGTAATATTATACTAATAATTAAATTGCATCAATAGTGATTGAAATTTTTCCAAATAGGGAAACTAGTGCATATCTCAAATGAATAATTATCTATAATAGTATAACATATTCATATGCAATTGAATTTAAAAGTTTGTTTCAATTAAATTTAGTATGGAAAAACAAATAAAAAGCATATACATTCTGCAAACTCTTAATGTCATAACAAGATACTACTTTTATGCAAATTGTGATTAAATTTCGTTTCTTTCAAAATATACTTTTGCAATAAGGTAGCGAGGATGGTACGTGGCTTCGAAACTTAAATCCGTTTATGCAAACATGAAGCTAGAATTGAGGATTTTTTTTTTTTCGAATTCCCCAAACTCCCAGCCAACCACCTCGTCCGAAACATTTGATGTGGGAATCATGTTTTTACACCTAAAAAGAACAACGAAATATTCAAAGAGCCTCTTCACACGAACAGATTAAAGATTTCATCTTATTCATTAGCTGTCCAAAAAAATACATTTACCTTACATGATGTTTCTTTGTCGATTTATTTTCTCAACAATCATCTTTGAGTTATCTTTAGATTAATATGTACACAGTTCACGGTAACATATATTTCTTCATGATTGTAATCACACATACACAAAAACATTTTTATTATTATCATGATTACGATTGGAACCTATTTCATGATGACGGTTATGATGAAGGTTTAGAAGAGTATTTTACTCTGTGAAAAATAGTGGCATGATAATAGATTTCATTGATATGTTCTGAAATTGCTAAAGACATTATATACCGCAAAATCTTAGATATTTTTTATATATACAGTATTCACATATATGAATACATAATTACCAATATAGAAACCAGTGTATCAAAATTTACATGCCTTTAGGGACACTTACTGTCTACCTGGCTATAGGAAAGTTAATATATATTTTTTAAGCATTAAATAGTTACTATAATTATTTAGCAATTGAATCCATAGAACTTTCTTTGATTCACCGTTCATACAAATATATGTATATATACATATATATATATATATATATATATATATATATATTTATATATTTATATATGTATATATATATATATATATATATATATATATATATATGTATGTAAATATACATATATATATATATATATATATATATATATATATATATATATATATATATATATATATATATATATATATAGATATAGATATATAAATATATATATGCATATATATACATATATATATATATATATATATATATATATATAAATATATATATGTATATATATATATATATATATATATATATATATATATATATACATATATATATATATATATATATATATATATATATATATATATATATATATATATATATATATACATGCATATATACATATATATATATATATATATATATATATATATATATATATATATATATATATATATATATATATATATATATTCATATATAAATATATATATATATATATATATATATACATATATATATGTGTGTGTGTGTGTGTGTGTGTGTGTGTGTAAGTATGTATGCGTGTATGTATGTGTGTTTTTGTGTGTGTCCATCACTGGAATCTGTAAAGGTATCATATGCGTCAGGTACTTTACGAATTCGAAAAAGATTATTAGAGGGCACATTATTACCTTCAGCATTCTTAGTAAGGCGTTTTGTTATCAAAAGTTAAGAAAAAATGTTGGACTATATGAGAGTTATGGAATATGGGTGGTATTCAGTAGGACTAGAGATTTCACAAAAATATTTACCTAGTGCAGTAGTATTACCCTATCACAAAGAAGCTCAAAAAGAACTCCTTCTTGCTAACTTGCAAAAAATAATACAAAAATCCAAGTAAACAATAGGTCTACACCTATATATGCATCAAGATCCATTTAGAGTGTTTTAATTTCACGTGACAGAAAAGTTTAACTAGTAAGTTAAGCCTAAAAAAAAAAAAAAACAGGAATTAATAAGGTCAAGTTTCTCTTTACTCTGCTTATATCAGCCAAAAGGGTTGCCTTTTCCTTTGTGCAGACAGTGACTGGGCCATCATCTAAGTAAACGAGGAACTGCTAAGTCTGCACCAAAAATTATGATTTATGGGTAGCACAAAGTCTGTTTCTGGGTTTTAACAGAAAGCGTATCTTTGATGTAAAAATTATATTTTGGACCGCATGTGTTTCATATATGCTTGTACACTGTAACGGTTTTGCTTTTTTATCTTATGTGTTGCTCTACCCAGCACTGATAATAGGGCAACCTCTGTAGGCGTGCTAGATAATGTTTTATTTTCTTTGAACTTTTGTGACGTTTTGGTTTGTAAGCATGCTAATTTTTTTTCTTTGAGTTTTTATGACATTTTTGCTCGCAAGTCCTGGTATATAATCTCGATGTCTGTTTGATATAGTTTAGTTGCATTCGCATCGCCTATCAGTTATAACCTAACGGCTCTCTCACACAATTGGTGAAGCTGGAGGACCAGCTACCTCCCGGCCTTCCTCTTCACTGCTTTGTCATACTGTTTGATGTTGCCACCCTCCGACCCTGATTATCCTAATAACGCCACAAGCAAGAAACTATTGTCATTCGCCAGTACATAGACAATTGCCTGGTTTCAGTGCGCCGAGGTCCAGTTCCGTATCAAGGACGTGACTCACTCAAGCAACAAGGCAGACTATGTTTCAGCAGTTATCCCCTAGGACACTTTCCCAGTAATCTGCAATTGGCTTTGCAAATGAGGTAACACCCCAATAGCCTGGCATTAACTCCACTCTTGCCCCTTCTACCCATCCCACTATTGCAAGGTAAAACACCCTTCCAGAAGCAGCCTTCTGCATCATAAAAAATGAGCTAATAACAGCTTCTGCTTTCACTTCTCTCATGCCATATCCCTATCCTTGTCTGCCTCAATGCCAGCGATGTCGCTATTATTGCAGTACTCAAGCAGATGGTCAACAGCTCACTCCATTCATTGGCCTTCTTTAGTAGAAAATTGTCCCAGGCAGAATCCAGTTACTCTACCTTCCACCGCGAATTGTTAGTGATGCATTTGTCTGAACACAACTTCTTAGACTGTATGCTATTCATCATTCGCATGGACCACATGCCTGTGGTGCACCCATTCACTCAACAATCCGACACCTGGTCAGCACATCACCATCGACATCTCTGTGACGGGGCTGAATACAATTGCACCCATCAACACGGCCCTGGGAAAATTATTACTGTTCTCGATGCTCTGTCAAGATACATATTGGCACCCGTTCATCTAAAATAAGATTATAATGCCTTTTCAAAAGACCAACAAAATGTAACAAAATACCCAGCATGTAGGATATCCTGCACATCCCTCCGTTGGGAAAACGTCCCACTCGACGACTACAACGGCTTCCTCCTCTGTGATGTCTGTAAATTTAAACCACGACTGGTGGTCGATTTTATGCTTGGGCTTTCAAATCCCTCTCTCTAATCTACTTCATGGTATTACTAAGGATGTTAAAGATTGGGTCTGCACCTATACTTTGTACCAAGCTTCAAAGTTACTTCGACGCACGGACTCAGGAGTGGCACCTTTCTTCTACATCAGCGTGGTTTTTTTCCCATTTACATTGACATATTGGGTCCCATACCCACACCACAAAGACATTGTGACCTGTTTACCGTCATTGACCACATCACTCACTGGCCTGAAACCATTCCCATTAAATCTGCAATATCTGCCTCATGGGCATCTGCTTTACTCTCAGGGTGGATAGCAAGATTCGGTACCTCTGAAATATTAAATCTGATAGTGATACCACCTTCACATGTCAATTGTAGACATCAATAGTGAACGTCCATCAGCCAACTGACTATAACACTTCTGCCAACATAATGGTTGAACCTTTTCATGACACCCTCAAAGCAGGTTTGATGCCCCGCTGAAATGAGATACTCATTAATATACAAAGTTATC
>NC_090748.1:38005001-38012501 GCF_036898095.1 Palaemon carinicauda
ATGTCTTCTACTGTGCAGCCAATGATAGTATTTTACGTCTCTTCAGACGGGGGTGTCTTTTCCTGGGACACCTCTTCAACTTCTTCCTGGGACACTTCTTCAATTTCTTCCGAGGGCATTGTGATCGGAAGTTGCTGCTGCTGCTTCTGTTTTCGCAAGAGCATCCTGTAGGGAGTCATGTGTTCATCGATCTTGTTGCAGAATTGCATAGAACGAACCATATCCTCGTCCCACTCTTGCAACATTTCTTTAACCTCCTTCGCAAGCTTGCAGAGCTTGGCAAGCCATTCTAATGTTAAGCCCATTTCTTTGACATTTTCTTGGATCTCTTCCTGTGTTTCACTGTCTTCTTCACTGGCCGATTTCGTCAGGTCTTCGAGGTCTGCGGCTGCGTAACTTCTACCGTCTTTTAACATATCGAGAAGCGTCACCTTCTCAGCAATCGTCATCATCCTTCGGAGGCGTTTAGGCTCACTACCAGCCTTAGTAGAAGCAGAACGTTTGGGAGGCATTGTACAGTAGGATTTAACAGAAAGTTCAACAACAAGTTCTACTTGAAACAGTCACACACAGCACAGATTAAAGTCCACAATAACTTAACAACATCTACACAGCGATACGGCGGGAGACAAAGTGACCGCGAAAATGTAGATGCTGGAAGTTGGAGATGCGGGCAAAACACCAATCACAGGCTAGATGACAAAACTTGAGTTCTGATTCGTCATCTATCAGTGCTTGAACCAATCACAACCCGTCTTATATGCTACGTAGGTTACCAATTCAAAGTACAAGATACCCTGCGTATACTGTACTGTACATTAATAATAATGATAATAGTAATAATAATAATAAATAATGATACTGTAATAATAATAATAATAATAATAATAATGATAATAATAATGATAATAATAATAACAATAATAATTTTAATAACAACAACAACAATAATAATAATAATAACAATAATAATAATACAGCTTTACGTACGCTATTTTACGCTTTTGTTGTAGGATGTGTGTGTGTCTCTCTCTCTCTCTCTCTCTCTCTCTCTCTCTCTCTCTCTCTCTCTCTCTCTCTCTCTCTCGTACGCTTATTCTAAATGTGATTTTTTGCAACAAAGAATATTATTGGATGCAGTACTACGTACGTATACATACAAAAGATTCATGGAAAAGAAGCACATCCATTACATTTGTAGTACAGTAGTAGCCATCAGCAGCCTTACACCATTCTAATATGGTATGACTGCATCTGATTTGCATTTCATGTTCGATTTAATTTTACTACGTACTGTATACAGTAATGAATTATCGTATGATCACATTCTCTTTTCGTGTTTTATTTCTTTCTGTGCTGAATTATATGTTATATGTAATGCAATGAACAATCAGTAAGAGCAGATATTACTAATTACAGTATTAATGGAATTACAGGTAACGAAATATCGTATTTGGGGTCTTCAGATATCGCGGTATTTTCGAAATTTCCGGAAAATCCGCGATATGTATATATATATGGGTTATGAAAAAAACCCGCGAAGTGGTGAATCCGCGATGGTCGAACCGCGAAGTAGCGAGGGTTCACTGTATAGGCAAATATTTTATACATGTAAGATATTGTTGAATGTTTTTTCCAAGATTGTATACAAGAGAGTCTCGGTGAATTAGGTAATCGATTCTCATCGCACCTAGGCTAGTAACCTAGGTACAGTAGTATACTTTCGCACAATCCCGATTGTTCTTTTCTTCTCCGGAGGCTAAGTTCAATCCCTCTCTCCCTCTGAGTAAGCCTTAGGCTTAATCCTAGTGGTTCTATCTGTATAATAATTCAGGTATAACTATACTAGGTATGTCTGTCCTGACCTGATAACCAGAGTGACTGGTTTTTTGGGTTAGGGCAGAACATCAGAGTTTCTAGTCTGTGGTCTGCTTCTTCCTAGCATAGAGAATGAGTGTCCTTTGCTAGGTTAGGGGCGGATATAGGAAGCTTTGCTTCCCTAGTCCACGTCTGAAGGATTTTGTACGAGATGATTCCTTCCTCTAGTGGCTTAGCAGACAGTCCTGTGTTGTTTTTCTCGGGCTGGAGAATGAGTTTTCTCTGTTACCCGGCGACATAAACTTCACCTAACTTTGTCTTGGTTTGGAGGAGGATAGCAAGTATAGCCAGTCTTCCTCCCTAATAGACGACTCTAGGTTAGGATGAGCTTCCCTCACTGCTGAATGTGTCTCTTGCTAGAACGTAGTTTATAGGACGCTTATCCATTCCCCACCTCTCTTACTTTTATTATCTTTCCATGTTTCCCGGTAGAGTCCGGCAGGCTATATACTCTTTGGGAGCCTGAATGCTACATTCTCCCCTTCAATAAGTTCACTCTTTCTGGAAGGAAGGTCGTATGGCAATGCCGCCTTATAACCTTACATCCATACTGTTTCTCTGACTATTGTGTTTTATCCCTAATCCGGCTGCCGGCTTAACAGCTGACAGCCGGGCAGGTGGAGGTTCTCTGGTTCTAAGCTACTGCTGGCGGGCATGGGTATTGCTACCTTTGCGTGCTGGCAGTGGAAACACACCCCGAATCTGCTGGCCACTACGATTAGCGGCCGGCAGCCGGGTATTAGTATTTTCAGCTGTCGAACGGCAATGATTGTTGGCCGGCACACATTAATAGGCGGCAGCCCACTGGTTCAGTGGGCTGCCGCCTATTAGTTAAAGGTAGTATATCTTTGAACAATACAGGGGTAGATGCCGACTGGCACACCAGCATGCGATGTACAGTAGTTACTATATTTGTAGTGTAGTACACACTGCATTAATAAAACTACAGTACAGAGTTTGTGGTAAAACTAAAGTTCTAACAACATACTTAATGTTATCCTGTACAACCTTTTGTTGAGACCGTACAATATATAGAAAGTGTGTTCTTTCTGTATTCCTTCTATCCCGTATATTAAAACTTTATTTCAAGGTGTGAGCTACAACTTAAATTTCCGTTTAGGAAATTACCCTTAGTTTTAATATTTTGGGAGGTTACAGCAATTGGCTGGGCAGGAAATACAAGTATGTGCCTTTCCTTCTTTCTATTATAGCTTTACTGTTTAAGCTACATGTTTCAATATAAGTGAAAAGCCTTCACTTGATACTCATGGATTTTTCTTCTCTTTACAGGAGAACCATCAGAAGTGCGGGAGTGTATTCTGCAACGTCAGCAGTGAGTAATTCTGTGGACATCAGTTTTGCAGGAGGCACACAGCATGCGCAGCCTCCAGAGGTGATCTCCGGTATTGGGACCCTCAGGTTTGTACTGCATGTTCTAACCTGATTACCGAGGGTTTTGACAATCCTAAGTCGACGGAGTCAAGGGATGCTGCCAGGGAAAAGTTACGGACGTGGGTGAGGGGTTTTCAGAAAAACACCTCAGGCCCCTACCTTCCAAATGAGAAGATGAGGGCATACTTTTTCCCTAAAGCATCGGTTGATGCAGTCATTCCTCAGCCTCAGGTGGAGATACCAACTGCCGAGAATCCGGTAGATTCTGAAGTCGCGGTCGCCCTTCAAGACATCCAATTGGACGATAGGATGTCGGAAGTGTCGGATTCTACAGAGAAAGACCTTCTAGGAGAAGGTTAGGAGGAGGAGCTGTCTCAGGTTCTTCAAGTAGAAGAGGAAGAAATCGACGAGGTGTTGGTTACATCGGTTCTGGACCCAGAACCTGTTCCCTCTACATCGTCTGCTATCCCAGATGACTTGGGGAAGAACTCTTTCTCCTATTGTTGAGATGATCCAACAAATTCAAAGAAAGAATGATGAGAAGGAAGATGCAATGAAACTGGTGATACGTAGACTTGCAGTATCACGTGGGCCCCAGAAGCGACTCAACGTGAAGGATCTTCCTTTTTGCTCGGACACAATCCTTGGAGGTATGCCGAACACATGCCAATGACAACCGGGAAGATCGTGATATCAGAAAAGTTGGGAGCAATTCCCCTGGAAGAAGAGGAATTTTGGACCAACAAAGATTCTTATCCGAACTGCTATGTCCGTCTTAGGAAGGAGCCAGCCTCAAAGGAGGAGACGGAGCCGAAGGAGGTCATATTTCTTGACCATAGTAAAGCACAGGCATTACTAGCGGGCTCCATGAAAGAGAGGGGCTTCACGAACTCAAAGGTGCCAGCCTTAGGTGAGAAGCTTCCCTCCTTTGTGGCCTCTCCAACCAGAGCCTTTCCCTTCATGGAAAAAGGATATAAGGCAGCCTTAAAGGCGGTGGAGACAGGGAAACCATACCCCTCCTTGGAGGAGTGCAAGCCGTTATCTCTGACTTTGACCTTGGACCAAGAAGACAGGAAGGACGTCCACCTTACATTCTCAGTCGGGAAGCTGGAAGCTAATATTGCTGAACGTCAGTTTGGTGAAAAACTTCCAAAACTGTCGGATGTTCTCTTGCGCAGAGAGCAAGAGACGAAGGAAAGACTTGCGGCATCAATGTCGTTGCAAACGACATTAGAAACGATGGCAAGTGACCCCAAAACCCATCTGGCTACAGTTACGAAGGATCTCTATAGCTTTATTGAAGCTAGGAGAACCAGTAGAGAGTTCGTGTTCGCCTCGGCTGCGGTGAGGCATGACCCGAGGACACTGATATCCTCTCGTATCTGGGGTAAAGATCTCCTTCCCAATGAAGTGATTAAATTGGTAGTAGACAAGGCCGCCACAGAGAATAGGTACCTTCTCAAAAATTGGGGCTTAGATCTTGAGAAAGTCTTCTCCAGATGAGGGTCCCCAATCCAAGAAGAAGACAAAAAGGCCTAGGCCATCCTCTCAGCCAGCTAAACCCTACCGACAGCAACAACAACAACTTCCTGTGACCGCGGTGCCTCAGATAGTGGCACAACCTCCAACCACGTACCAGCTGGTATCTCAACAAGTGGCGACACAGTCGCCAGTTTTTAACCCAGCTTTCGAAAGGCAGACTTCTTCCTTTCGTGCGAAAGCTAGAGGAACAGCCAGAGGTTCTTCTAGACGCCCTTCAAGAGGAAGGGGATCCAGGGGAGGACGCGGTCAAGGAGGCAAGGCCTCAGATCCACAACAGCAGAAGTGAGATACTTCCAGTAGGAGTGAGATTACAGCTATTTAGGGATCGCTGGACCTTCGATCCCTGGGCCCACAGCCTAATAAAGAATGGACTAGGTTGGAGCTGGAGCAGTCCTCCACCTCAATTTCCTGAATTCTTTCAATACTCAACCCCCGTTCTGGAAGATTATGTCCAAGAGCTCTTAGACAAAAGAGTAATCCGGAAAGTTAAGTCCATCAAATTCCAAGGAAGGATGTTATGTGTTCCAAAGAAGGAATCAGAAAAACTCAGTCATTCTAGACTTGTCGCCACTCAACAAGTTCATAGTGAACTACAAGTTCAGAATGCTCACACTTCAACACATCAGGACCCTACTGCTCGAAAGGGCATATGCTGTTTCTATAGAATTGTCTGACGCTTATTGGCACGTTCCAATTAATTGTCACCTCTCCTCCTACCTAGGCTTCAAGTTACATAGATAACTTTACGCCTTCATAGCCATGCCTTTTAGGCTAAACATAGCCCCAAGGATTTTCACGAAGCTCGCGAACGCAGCCGTCCATCAATTACGCCTAAAGGGTGTCCAAGTAGTAGCCTACTTGGACGACTGGCTGGTGTGGGCAGCATCCAGGACAGAATGCATGCAAGCTTCTAAGATAGTGATCCAGTTCCTGGAACATCTGGGATTCAAGATCAACATCAAAAAGTCTCGACCTTCTCCAGCTCAAAAATATCAGTGGTTGGGAATCCACTGGAATTTGGATTCACATCGACTTTCCATTCCTGGGAAGAAGAGGAAAGTAATAGCAGAATCTGTCAAGAGACTATTGAAATCCAAACGGATATCAAGACGCGAACAGGAGAGAATGCTGGGCTCTCTACAGTTTGCTTCGATAACACACTCAGTGCTAAGAGCACAGCAAAAGGATGCAACAGGAGTCTGGAGAAAATATGCACCAAACGCGCCAAGAGATCTAATAAGACCTCTACCGACTCGACTGCGAACGCTTCTTAAGCCGTGGTCCAATGCCAAGCAGTTGAAGAGATCAATACTTCTTCAACCTCCTCCCCCGTCAGTAACTATCCACACAGACACCTCAAAGGAAGGCTGGGGAGGTCAATCTCATCAGAAGAGAGACCAAGGAGCTTGGTCCAATTTTTTCAAGTTATTTCACATCAACTTTCTAGAAGCCATGGCAGTTCTTCTGACACTAAAGAAAGTATCTCCTCGTCACTCGACCCACATAAGACTGGTTCTACACCGCAAGGTGATAGTGAGATGCCTGAATCGGCAAGGGTCGAGGTCATCTCAAATGAGATGCCTGAATCGGCCAGGGTCGAGGTCACCTCAAATTAACAAAGTGATGTTGGCCATATTCCGTTTGGCGGAATGGAAGAAATGGCACCTGTCAGCAGTTCACATTCAAGGGTTCCACAATGTGATAGCGGACGCTCTATCCATGTTTACACTATAGAGTCAGAATGGTCCCTTGACGCAGGATCGTTCTCCTTCATCTCGAGCCAAGTCCCGGATCTGTAGATAGACCTCTTTGCGACGGAAGACAACAAGAAAATAGATTGTTACGTGTCCCCATACGAGGATCCACTAGCGGAGGCAGTGGACGCTATGTCCCTACACTGGAACAGATGGTCCAATATTTATCTGTTCCCTCCGCACAACCTCCTTTTGAAGGTTCTCGATAAGGTGAGATCCTTCAAAGGGAAAGCAACAATAGGGGCCCACAAGTGGCCAAATAGCATATGGTTCCCTCTGGCATTGGAACTACGACTAAAATTCGTACCCCTACCGGATCCATCCCTGTGTCAGCGAGTACAGAAGTCGACTGTCTTCACTCCATCAGAGAAAACATGGAACCTATATCTCATGATTTTCTCTCCTTAGCGATGAGAAAAAGATTCGGTGTTAAAAGTCAGTTTAGACTTATGGAGGAAACCAGAAGACATTATGAGGCTTCAGGGAAGAAATAGATATCCTTTGTCAAGGTGAAAAAACCAAAAGAAATCTCGACAGATTCCTATTTATCATTCTTCATTCACCTTCATGAGCAAGGTTTAGCAGCCAACACAATTCTATTGTTCGAGCCTGCCTTGACAAGTCAGATACCATATGCCTTACAGGTCAACCTTTCTAACGACGTTCTAAATGAACTACAAAGGCCCATGCTGGGCTTAGCCCTTCAGCGCCTCCAAAGACCCTTAGCATGGACATTAGATATGATTCTTCATTGTGTATAAATAATGAACAATAAGGAATACGCTTAGAAGGTTTTGAATTTAAGTCATATTTCTGTTTGTACTCGCTTTGGGGGCCAGAGTTAGTGAAATAGTGGCTCTCTCTAGAGAGGAAGGCCACGTCCAGTTCTTGGAGGGAGAACTGAATCTATTTCCAGACCCAACGTTTCTTACCA
>NC_090748.1:38017501-38045001 GCF_036898095.1 Palaemon carinicauda
TATATATATATATATTTATATATTTATATATGTATATATATATATATATATATATGTATGTAAATATACATATATATATATATATATATAGATATAGATATATAAATATATATATGTATATATATACATATATATATATATATATATATACATATATATATATATATATATATGTATATATATATATACATGCATATATACATATATATATATATATATATATGTGTGTGTGTGTGTGTGTGTGTGTGTAAGTGTGTATGCGTGTATGTATGTGTGTTTTTGTGTGTGTCCATCACTGGAATCTGTAAAGGTATCATATGCGTCAGGTACTTTACGAATTCGAAAAAGATTATTAGAGGGCACATTATTACCTTCAGCATTCTTAGTAAGGCGTTTTGTTATCAAAAGTTAAGAAAAAATGTTGGACTATATGAGAGTTATGGAATATGGGTGGTATTCAGTAGGACTAGAGATTTCACAAAAATATTTACCTAGTGCAGTAGTATTACCCTATCACAAAGAAGCTCAAAAAGAACTCCTTCTTGCTAACTTGCAAAAAATAATACAAAAATCCAAGTAAACAATAGGTCTACACCTATATATGCATCAAGATCCATTTAGAGTGTTTTAATTTCACGTGACAGAAAAGTTTAACTAGTAAGTTAAGCCTAAAAAAAAAAAAAAAAAACAGGAATTAATAAGGTCAAGTTTCTCTTTACTCTGCTTATATCAGCCAAAAGGGTTGCCTTTTCCTCTGTGCAGACAGTGACTGGGCCATCATCTAAGTAAACGAGGAACTGCTAAGTCTGCACCAAAAATTATGATTTATGGGTAGCACAAAGTCTGTTTCTGGGTTTTAACAGAAAGCGTATCTTTGATGTAAAAATTATATTTTGGACCGCATGTGTTTCATATATGCTTGTACACTGTAACGGTTTTGCTTTTTTATCTTATGTGTTGCTCTACCCAGCACTGATAATAGGGCAACCTCTGTAGGCGTGCTAGATAATGTTTTATTTTCTTTGAACTTTTGTGACGTTTTGGTTTGTAAGCATGCTAATTTTTTTTTCTTTGAGTTTTTATGACATTTTTGCTCGCAAGTCCTGGTATATAATCTCGATGTCTGTTTGATATAGTTTAGTTGCATTCGCATCGCCTATCAGTTATAACCTAACGGCTCTCTCACACAATTGGTGAAGCTGGAGGACCAGCTACCTCCCGGCCTTCCTCTTCACTGCTTTGTCATACTGTTTGATGTTGCCACCCTCCGACCCTGATTATCCTAATAACGCCACAAGCAAGAAACTATTGTCATTCGCCAGTACATAGACAATTGCCTGGTTTCAGTGCGCCGAGGTCCAGTTCCGTATCAAGGACGTGACTCACTCAAGCAACAAGGCAGACTATGTTTCAGCAGTTATCCCCTAGGACACTTTCCCAGTAATCTGCAATTGGCTTTGCAAATGAGGTAACACCCCAATAGCCTGGCATTGACTCCACTCTTGCCCCTTCTACCCATCCCTCTATTGCAAGGTAAAACACCCTTCCAGAAGCAGCCTTCTGCATCATAAAAAATGAGCTAATAACAGCTTCTGCTTTCACTTTTCTCATGCCATATCCCTATCCTTGTCTGCCTCAATGCCAGCGATGTCGCTATTATTGCAGTACTCAAGCAGATGGTCAACAGCTCACTCCATTCATTGGCCTTCTTTAGTAGAAAATTGTCCCAGGCAGAATCCAGTTACTCTACCTTCCACCGCGAATTGTTAGTGATGCATTTGTCTGAACACAACTTCTTAGACTGTATGCTATTCATCATTCGCATGGACCACATGCCTGTGGTGCACCCATTCACTCAACAATCCGACACCTTCGTCAGCACATCACCATCGACATCTCTGTGACGGGGCTGAATACAATTGCACCCATCAACACGGCCCTGGGAAAATTATTACTGTTCTCGATGCTCTGTCAAGATACATATTGGCACCCGTTCATCTAAAATAAGATTATAATGCCTTTTCAAAAGACCAACAAAATGTAACAAAATACCCAGCATGTAGGATATCCTGCACATCCCTCCGTTAGGAAAACGTCCCACTCGACGACTACAACGGCTTCCTCCTCTGTGATGTCTGTAAATTTAAACCACGACTGGTGGTCGATTTTATGCTTGGGCTTTCAAATCCCTCTCTCTAATCTACTTCATGGTATTACTAAGGATGTTAAAGATTGGGTCTGCACCTATACTTTGTACCAAGCTTCAAAGTTACTTCGACGCACGGACTCAGGAGTGGCACCTTTCATCTACATCAGCGTGGTTTTTTTCCCATTTACATTGACATATTGGGTCCCATACCCACACCACAAAGACATTGTGACCTGTTTACCGTCATTGACCACATCACTCACTGGCCTGAAACCATTCCCATGAAATCTGCAATATCTGCCTCATGGGCATCTGCTTCACTCACAGGGTGGATAGCAAGATTCGGTACCTCTGAAATATTAAATCTGATAGTGATACCACCTTCACCTGTCAATTGTAGACATCAATAGTGAACGTCCATCAGCCAACTGACTATAACACTTCTGCCAACATAATGGTTGAACCTTTTCATGACACCCTCAAAGAAGGTTTGATGCCCCGCTGAAATGAGATACTCATTAATATACAAAGTTATCGAGTTCTCTGGATGGTCAAACAATACTACCATGAATCCCTCTTTCTGGCCACAGCTAATTTTCCCATTGCCTACTTATATACCGAATAGTCTGGTCTATTCTCTACACTCTCCTCTGTGCATATACACCCGGCACCACAGAGATTACCAAACAATTCTTTTTTTGTTCAAGGGGTTAACTATAGCACTAATTGATCAGTGGCTACTTTCCTCTTGGTGATGGTAGAAGAGCTTTTTAAGCTAAGGTAAGCAGCTGTTCTATGAGAAGGACACTCCAAAAACAAGCCATTGTTCTCTAGTCTTGGGTTTTGCCATAGCTTCTATACCATGCTCTTCTAAAGACTTTGTGGTAGAATTCTCTTGATTGAGGGTACACTCATGAAACTATTCTATCTTATTTTTCTTCCTCTTGTATTTCTTTTTTATATAGTGTATATATAAAATATCTAATCCAATGTTGTTACTGCTTTTAAAATACTTTTTCTGATTGATTATTAATTATATTGTGGTCTTTTTATTGTCGTGTTTCTATTCTTCACTGGACTACTTTTCCCTGTTGGAGACCTTAGGATTATAGCATCTTGCTTCTCCAACTAGGGTTGTAGCTTAGCCTATAATAATAAAAATAATAATAATAATAATAATAACAATAATAATAATAATAATAATAATAATAATAATAATGACTCCAACTGGTATGCTCAGCTTCCCTGTGTCCTCCTAGGACGAGGAATCAATCCTATAGACGCTCTGGATGTCTAGGCTACTGACATGGTGTATGGCAACCCGTTGTCATCCTTGCCGATTTTTTTTCCGTCTACTACCTCCTCCGATAATCTCAAGTACCTACGTCAAGTTGAGAGAAAATTTATTCGAAACATGCTCCAAGCAAAGCAACTCATACCGTCAGATATGCACTCAGCAACGCACATTTTCCTGCGCAATGACAATAGCACTATCTTTGTTCCTTTTATGTCATCTGAAAAATAAATTTCCCTCTTTTAACTCAATATAGGATTCCTTATTTCGTTTAATTTCACTTAATCTTGATATATCCAAATTTGTTTATTTCAGGTCCTTTAGTAATATAGCAAGACATTCTTCCTTGATTGGAGTCCTGACATACACAAACACACCGCAAACACACGCACATATACAGACACAGACACACACCCATGTATATATATATATATATATATGTGTGTGTATGTATATATATCTATATATATATATATATATATCTGTATATATATATATATATATATATGTGTGTGTGTGTGTGTATATATATGTGTGTGTATATATATATATATATATATAAATATATATATATATATATATATATATAAATATATATATATATATATGTATATATGTATATATATATATATATATATGTATTTGGGCTCAGGCCATGTCGTCCTGATGGAAGTTCCTAATAGGTAGCTTCCTAGGGTATATTTGACTACAGTGATATTCCCAGAGAATTTTACCTTAAGGTATCCAGAATTCTAATTCCTGGAGCGAATATCCCTAAATAATCTCACAGGGATATCGCATAATATCAGAGGACGTATTCTTGACACGTCACATAGCTATCTTCACCCCGAACAATATTAATGCTTCGAGGGGTTACAGTGACAAGAATCTGAAACGATAGTGAAAAGAGAGCCGCTCATAAGGCATCTCTCCTATTCCGTTTCCAGTGTGTATCTGATGAAGGGGGTAGTGCCCTCTTTATTCCTTTTCGTGTAGCTCTACTACTCGGTGTTTTCCCTTGTGTTCTCTCGTTATTTTGGATTTTATTCAACATTTTGATGACTTCTCCGGCCTCTTCTGCCTCTGGAAAGTTGAGTATTGTCTTTACTATTTATAAATGTAAGCTCTTGTCTATTTGTATTAAATCAAAAGTGATATTAACATTAACAAGAGCTGTTACCTACCGGAGGCATCCTGGATACTATCGCTCCCTATTTATGGGTCATTTAGTTAGCTAGAGCAACGTTCCCGGTTTTTTATGCTTTAATAATCTAGCTATTTAGCTCCTCTAGGAATGCTTATATAATGCCGTTAGTTTTTAGTTCGGAGATTCAGGTAACCGATCTTGCCCTTCGCGAGGCTTAGTAGCCTAGGCGTCTGGTCCTAGTACTTTCATGCACGATATAAGATTTTCCGTGTGTTATATTATTGAAGCTACAGTGAACCCTCGTTTATCGCGGTAGATAGGTTCCAGACCCGACCGTGATAGGTGAAAATCCGCGAAGTATTGACACCATATTTACCTATTTATTTAACATGTATATTCAGACTTTTAAAACCTTCCCTTGTACATAGTACTGTTAACAAACTACCCTTTAATGTACAGAACACTTAATGCATGTACTACAGTACCCTAAACAAAAACAGGCACAAATATTAAAGGCGATTTATATCATGCATTTCCTAAACACGCCAAAAAGCACGATAAAAAATGGCAACCAATATTTTGTTTACGTTTCTCTGATCATAATGAAGAAACAAACGCATTTAGTGTACTGTACATATATGTGTATAGGTTAGTTTTTGCATCGATTATATTGATTATACAGTATGTTGATTTTGTTATTACCAATGTTTTACTTAATTTTTCTTAGGACTTCCAAATGAAATTTTTTTCTTTATGACGCCGCCTGAAACGACGGCGTCATACAGTACGCTCAGTAAACAACCACGCTCAGTAAAAAAAGAAGGCATTTAACGCGCATGATGAAAGTGATAAATAATGATATTTACAGTAAAAGCTTTTAGAAAATATGTTATTACAAATATTATTTAGAGAGAGAGAGAGAGATTGTTTTACGTACGTAAATGTAAATTTTAAATAAAAAATATGATAGGTTACAACATGTATACTCTTCATAATTTTAAAACCTTCCCTTTAACTTAATGCATACAGTACTAAACTAAAACAGGCACAAATATTAAAATGTTAGAATATTAAAGTAAAAAATAAAGATTGTTACTATACTCACCACGAAAGAAGTTCAAGAAAAACTTGAATGATGATGGCGATGAATTTGCTGCACAGTAGAAATGATGATGATGAAGCTGATGATTTCTTCTACTGTGCAGCCAATGATAGTATTTTACGTCTCTTCAGACGGGGGTGTCTTTTCCTGGGACACCTCTTCAACTTCTTCCTGGGACACTTCTTCAATTTCTTCCGAGGGCATTGTGATCGGAAGTTGCTGCTGCTG
The DNA here is from genome assembly GCF_036898095.1 of Palaemon carinicauda. NCBI lineage: Eukaryota > Metazoa > Arthropoda > Malacostraca > Decapoda > Palaemonidae > Palaemon > Palaemon carinicauda. Next base: position 38,023,422 of record NC_090748.1, read on the forward strand.
CTTCTTTTTCGCAAGAGCATCCTGTAGGGAGTCATGTGTTCATCGATCTTGTTGCAGAATTGCATAGAACGAACCATATCCTCGTCCCACTCTTGCAACATTTCTTTAACCTCCTTCGCAAGCTTGCAGAGCTTGGCAAGCCGTTCTAATGTTAAGCCCATTTCTTTGACATTTTCTTGGATCTCTTCCTGTGTTTCATTGTCTTCTTCACTGGCCGATTTCGTCAGGTCTTCGAGGTCTGCGGCTGCGTAACTTCTACCGTCTTTTAACATATCGAGAAGCGTCACCTTCTCAGCAATCGTCATCATCCTTCAGAGGCGTTTAGGCTCACTACCAGCCTTAGTAGAAGCAGAACGTTTGGGAGGCATTGTACAGTAGGATTTAACAGAAAGTTCAACAACAAGTTCAACTTGAAACAGTCACACACAGCACAGATTAAAGTCCACAATAACTTAACAACATCTACACAGCGATACGGCGGGAGACAAAGTGACCGCGAAAATGTAGATGCTGGAAGTTGGAGATGCGGGCAAAACACCAATCACAGGCTAGATGACAAAACTTGAGTTCTGATTCGTCATCTATCAGTGCTTGAACCAATCACAACCCGTCTTATATGCTACGTAGGTTACCAATTCAAAGTACAAGATACCCTGCGTATACTGTACTGTACATTAATAATAATGATAATAGTAATAATAATAATAAATAATGATACTGTAATAATAATAATAATAATAATAATAATAATAATAATAATGATAATAATAATAACAATAATAATTTTAATAACAACAACAACAATAATAATAATAATAACAATAATAATAATACAGCTTTACGTAGGCTATTTTACGCTTTTGTTGTAGGATGTGTGTGTGTCTCTCTCTCTCTCTCTCTCTCTCTCTCTCTCTCTCTCTCTCTCTCTCTCGTACGCTTATTCTAAATGTGATTTTTTGCAACAAAGAATATTATTGGATGCAGTACTACGTACGTATACATACAAAAGATTCATGGAAAAGAAGCACATCCATTACATTTGTAGTACAGTAGTAGCCATCAGCAGCCTTACACCATTCTAATATGGTATGACTGCATCTGATTTGCATTTCATGTTCGATTTAATTTTACTACGTACTGTATACAGTAATGAATTATCGTATGATCACATTCTCTTTTCGTGTTTTATTTCTTTCTGTGCTGAATTATATGTTATATGTAATGCAATGAACAATCAGTAAGAGCAGATATTACTAATTACAGTATTAATGGAATTACAGGTAACGAAATATCGTATTTGGGGTCTTCAGATATCGCGGTATTTTCGAAATTTCCGGAAAATCCGCGATATGTATATATATATGGGTTATGAAAAAAACCCGCGAAGTGGTGAATCCGCGATGGTCGAACCGCGAAGTAGCGAGGGTTCACTGTATAGGCAAATATTTTATACATGTAAGATATTGTTGAATGTTTTTTCCAAGATTGTATACAAGAGAGTCTCGGTGAATTAGGTAATCGATTCTCATCGCACCTAGGCTAGTAACCTAGGTACAGTAGTATACTTTCGCACAATCCCGATTGTTCTTTTCTTCTCCGGAGGCTAAGTTCAATCCCTCTCTCCCTCTGAGTAAGCCTTAGGCTTAATCCTAGTGGTTCTATCTGTATAATAATTCAGGTATAACTATACTAGGTATGTCTGTCCTGACCTGATAACCAGAGTGACTGGTTTTTTGGGTTAGGGCAGAACATCAGAGTTTCTAGTCTGTGGTCTGCTTCTTCCTAGCATAGAGAATGAGTGTCCTTTGCTAGGTTAGGGGCGGATATAGGAAGCTTTGCTTCCCTAGTCCACGTCTGAAGGATTTTGTACGAGATGATTCCTTCCTCTAGTGGCTTAGCAGACAGTCCTGTGTTGTTTTTCTCGGGCTAGAGAATGAGTTTTCTCTGTTACCCGGCAACATAAACTTCACCTAACTTTGTCTTGGTTTGGAGGAGGATAGCAAGTATAGCCAGTCTTCCTCCCTAATAGACGACTCTAGGTTAGGATGAGCTTCCCTCACTGCTGAATGTGTCTCTTGCTAGAACGTAGTTTATAGGACGCTTATCCATTCCCCACCTCTCTTACTTTTATTATCTTTCCATGTTTCCCGGTAGAGTCCGGCAGGCTATATACTCTTTGGGAGCCTGAATGCTACATTCTCCCCTTCAATAAGTTCACTCTTTCTGGAAGGAAGGTCGTATGGCAATGCCGCCTTATAACCTTACATCCATACTGTTTCTCTGACTATTGTGTTTTATCCCTAATCCGGCTGCCGGCTTAACAGCCGACAGCCGGGCAGGTGGAGGTTCTCTGGTTCTAAGCTACTGCCGGCGGGCATGGGTATTGCTACCTTTGCGTGCTGGCAGTGGAAACACACCCCGAATCTGCTGGCCACTACGATTAGCGGCCGGCAGCCGGGTATTAGTATTTTCAGCTGTCGACCGGCAATGATTGTTGGCCGGCACACATTTGCGAACCAGTGGGCTGCCGCCTATTAGTTAAAGGTAGTATATCTTTGAACAATACAGGGGTAGATGCCGACTGGCACACCAGCATGCGATGTACAGTAGTTACTATATTTGTAGTGTAGTACACACTGCATTAATAAAACTACAGTACAGAGTTTGTGGTAAAACTAAAGTTCTAACAACATACTTAATGTTATCCTGTACAACCTTTTGTTGAGACCGTACAATATATAGAAAGTGTGTTCTTTCTGTATTCCTTCTATCCCGTATATTAAAACTTTATTTCAAGGTGTGAGCTACAACTTAAATTTCCGTTTAGGAAATTACCCTTAGTTTTAATATTTTGGGAGGTTACAGCAATTGGCTGGGCAGGAAATACAAGTATGTGCCTTTCCTTCTTTCTATTATAGCTTTACTGTTTAAGCTACATGTTTCAATATAAGTGAAAAGCCTTCACTTGATACTCATGGATTTTTCTTCTCTTTACAGGAGAACCATCCAAAGTGCGGGAGTGTATTCTGCAACGTCCGCAGTGAGTAATTCTGTGGACATCAGTTTTGCATGAGGCACACAGCATGCGCAGCCTCCAGAGGTGATCTCCGGTATTGGGACCCTCAGGTTTGTACTGCATGTTCTAACCTGATTACCGAGGGTTTTGGCAATCCTAATTCGACGGAGTCAAGGGATGCTGCCAGGGAAAAGTTACGGACGTGGGTGAGAGGTTTTCAGAAAAACACCTCAGGCCCCTACCTTCCAAATGAGAAGATGAGGGCATACTTTTTCCCTAAAGCATCGGTTGATGCAGTCATTCCTCAGCCTCAGGTGGAGATACCAACTGCCGAGAATCCGGTAGATTCTGAAGTCGCGGTCGCCCTTCAAGACATCCAATTGGACGATAGGATGTCGGAAGTGTCGGATTCTACAGAGAAAGACCTTCTAGGAGAAGGTTAGGAGGAGGAGCTGTCTCAGGCTCTTGAAGTAGAAGAGGAAGAAATCGACGAGGTGTTGGTTACATCGGTTCCGGACCCAGAACCTGTTCCCTCTACATCGTCTGCTATCCCAGATGACTTGGGGAAGAACTCTTTCTTCTATTGTTGAGATGATCCAACAAATTCAAAGAAAGAATGATGAGAAGGAAGATGCAATGAAACTGAAGATACGTAGACTTGCAGCATCACGTGGGCCCCAGAAGCGACTCAACGTGAAGGATCTTCCTTTTTGCTCGGACACAATCCTTGGAGGTATGCCGAACACATGCCAATGACAACCGGGAAGATCGTGATATCAGAAAAGTTGGGAGCAATTCCCCTGGAAGAAGAGGAATTTTGGACCAACAAAGATTCTTATCCGAACTGCTATGTCCGTCTTAGGAAGGAGCCAACCTCAAAGGAGGAGACGGAGCCGAAGGAGGTCATATTTTTTGACCATAGTAAAGCACAGGCATTACTAGCGGGCTCCATGAAAGAGAGGGGCTTCACGAACTCAAAGGTGCCAGCCTTAGGTGAGAAGCTTCCCTCCTTTGTGGCCTCTCCAACCAGAGCCTTTCCCTTCATGGAAAAAGGATATAAGGCAGCCTTAAAGGCGGTGGAGACAGGGAAACCATACCCCTCCTTGGAGGAGTGCAAGCCGTTATCTCTGACTTTGCCCTTGGACCAAGAAGACAGGAAGGACGTCCACCTTACATTCTCAGTCGGGAAGCTGGAAGCTAATATTGCTGAACGTCAGTTTGGTGAAAAACTTCCAAAACTGTCGGATGTTCTCTTGCGCAGAGAGCAGGAGACGAAGGAAAGACTTGCGGCATCAATGTCGTTGCAAACGACATTAGAAACGATGGCAAGTGACCCCAAGAACCAGGACATGTTCATGGTAGTGGCCAAAACCCATCTGGCTACAGTTACGAAGGATCTCTATAGCTTTATTAAAGCTAGGAGAACCAGTAGAGAGTTCGTGTTCGCCTCGGCTGCGGTGACGCATGACCCGAGGACACTGATATCCTCTCGTATCTGGGGTAAAGATCTCCTTCCCAATGAAGTGATTAAATTGGTAGTAGACAAGGCCGCCACAGAGAATAGGTACCTTCTCAAAAATTGGGGCTTAGATCTTGAGAAAGTCTTCTCCAGATGAGGGTCCCCAATCCAAGAAGAAGACAAAAAGGCCTAGGCCATCCTCTCAGCCAGCTAAACCCTACCGACAGCAACAACAACAACTTCCTGTGACCGCGGTGCCTCAGATAGTGGCACAACCTCCAACCACGTACCAGCTGGTATCTCAACAAGTGGCGACACAGTCGCCAGTTTTTAACCCAGCTTTCGAAAGGCAGACTTCTTCCTTTCGTGCGAAAGCTAGAGGAACAGCCAGAGGTTCTTCTAGACGCCCTTCAAGAGGAAGGGGATCCAGGGGAGGACGCGGTCAAGGAGGCAAGGCCTCAGATCCACAACAGCAGAAGTGAGATACTTCCAGTAGGAGTGAGATTACAGCTATTTAGGGATCGCTGGACCTTCGATCCCTGGGCCCACAGCCTAATAAAGAATGGACTAGGTTGGAGCTGGAGCAGTCCTCCACCTCAATTTCCTGAATTCTTTCAATACTCAACCCACGTTCTGGAAGATTATGTCCGAGAGCTCTTAGACAAAAGAGTAATCCGGAAAGTTAAGTCCATCAAATTCCAAGGAAGGATGTTATGTGTTCCAAAGAAGGAATCAGAAAAACTCAGTCATTCTAGACTTGTCGCCACTCAACAAGTTCATAGTGAACTACAAGTTCAGAATGCTCACACTTCAACACATAAGGACCCTACTGCTCGAAAGGGCATATGCTGTTTCTATAGAATTGTCTGACGCTTATTGGCACGTTCCAATTAATTGTCACCTCTCCTCCTACCTAGGCTTCAAGTTACATAGATAACTTTACGCCTTCATAGCAATGCCTTTTAGGCTAAACATAGCCCCAAGGATTTTCACGAAGCTCGCGAACGCAGCCGTCCATCAATTACGCCTAAAGGGTGTCCAAGTAGTAGCCTACTTGGACGACTGGCTGGTGTGGGCAGCATCCAGGACAGAATGCATGCAAGCTTCAAAGATAGTGATCCAGTTCCTGGAACATCTGGGATTCAAGATCAACATCAAAAAGTCTCGACCTTCTCCAGCTCAAAAATATCAGTGGTTGGGAATCCACTGGAATTTGGATTCACATCGACTTTCCATTCCTGGGAAGAAGAGGAAAGTAATAGCAGAATCTGTCAAGAGACTATTGAAATCCAAACGGATATCAAGACGCGAACAGGAGAGAATGCTGGGCTCTCTACAGTTTGCTTCGATAACACACTCAGTGCTAAGAGCACAGCAAAAGGATGCAACAGGAGTCTGGAGAAAATATGCACCAAACGCGCCAAGAGATCTAATAAGACCTCTACCGACTCGACTGCGAACGCTTCTTAAGCCGTGGTCCAATGCCAAGCAGTTGAAGAGATCAATACTTCTTCAACCTCCTCCCCCGTCAGTAACTATCCACACAGACACCTCAAAGGAAGGCTGGGGAGGTCAATCTCATCAGAAGAGAGACCAAGGAGCTTGGTCCAATTTTTTCAAGTTATTTCACATCAACTTTCTAGAAGCCATGGCAGTTCTTCTGACACTAAAGAAAGTATCTCCTCGTCACTCGACCCACATAAGACTGGTTCTACACCGCAAGGTGATAGTGAGATGCCTGAATCGGCAAGGGTCGAGGTCATCTCAAATGAGATGCCTGAATCGGCCAGGGTCGAGGTCACCTCAAATTACCAAAGTGATGTTGGCCATATTCCGTTTGGCGGAATGGAAGAAATGGCACCTGTCAGCAGTTCACATTCAAGGGTTCCACAATGTGATAGCGGACGCTCTATCCATGTTTACACTATAGAGTCAGAATGGTCCCTTGACGCAGGATCGTTCTCCTTCATCTCGAGCCAAGTCCCGGATCTGCAGATAGACCTCTTTGCGACGGAAGACAACAAGAAAATAGATTGTTACGTGTCCCCATACGAGGATCCACTAGCGGAGGCAGTGGACGCTATGTCCCTACACTGGAACAGATGGTCCAATATTTATCTGTTCCCTCCGCACAACCTCCTTTTGAAGGTTCTCGATAAGGTGAGATCCTTCAAAGGGAAAGCAACAATAGGGGCCCACAAGTGGCCAAATAGCATATGGTTCCCTCTGGCATTGGAACTACGACTAAAATTCGTACCCCTACCGGATCCATCCTTGTCTCAGCGAGTACAGAAGTCGACTGTCTTCACTCCATCAGAGAAAACATTGAACCTATATCTCATGATTTTCTCTCCTTAGCGATGAGAAAAAGATTCGGTGTTAAAAGTCAGTTTAGACTTATGGAGGAAACCAGAAGACATTATGAGGCTTCAGGGAAGAAATAGATATCCTTTGTCAAGGTGAAAAAACCAAAAGAAATCTCGACAGATTCCTATTTATCATTCTTCATTCACCTTCATGAGCAAGGTTTAGCAGCCAACACAATTCTATTGTTCGAGCCTGCCTTGACAAGTCAGATACCATATGTCTTACAGGTCAACCTTTCTAACGACGTTCTAAATGAACTACAAAGGCCCATGCTGGGCTTAGCCCTTCAGCGCCTCCAAAGACCCTTAGCATGGACATTAGATATGATTCTTCATTGTGTATAAATTATGAACAATAAGGAATACGCTTAGAAGGTTTTGAATTTAAGTCATATTTCTGTTTGTACTCGCTTTGGGGGCCAGAGTTAGTGAAATAGTGGCTCTCTCTAGAGAGGAAGGCCACGTCCAGTTCTTGGAGGGAGAACTGAATCTATTTCCAGACCCAACGTTTCTTACCAGGAACAAGCTACCCACCAACAGGTGGGGTCCCTAGAGAATCTGCCCTCTGAAGGAAGATGCATCTCTATGTCCAGTGGAGTGCCTAAAGGTCTATCTTCATAGAACTGCAGACTTTATGGAAGAACATCCGTTCAGAAGAGAAACCGTTAGTCATGATCCGAGGAAAGTTGCCTCTTCCAAGAAATTTCTTTAATTATATGGATTTTGAACATCCTTGTTTGTACACTGGCTGGTAGTCATCCAAGGTGTTCTTTATGCACTATGCGAAGCAAGTGGAGCAACTTAAGAGGTCTGTGGTAGCAGCAGGTAGAATTCTTTAACCTTCTGTATCAAATCTGCGAGGAACAGTGTAATTAATTTAGGACGATTAATTAAGAGGGTGCGCGAGTAGTCACTGTATGTTACTACACACTGAGCGATAGGCCATGAAAGTGTCCTTACGAACTGTTCCATTGACGTCGGTGAACTATAGCATAATACGGACACTTGTGCCAAGCGTTTTTTGCACTAGTGTAAATAAACAGTATACAGACTATATTTTCATCAGGGTATGCCTTTTAAGACTGTTCCCTGAATCAAGCAAAAGTCCACTCACTTTAGCCCTTCCTTAGGGAGGGTTGACGTGGTACCCTAACAGGATAGTGGCAAAGAGGCAAAATTTGTTCCTATGCGGATACAACCATTATCCAATAGTTAATAAAGGTAGTCACATTGGGGAAGGTGTCACAAATTCATACTGACATTGGTGACTCTTATACAAACTTTGCTTTATAATGTATAGGGCGAGACCACTATACAAGCTTGTCATTTTGTCATCCATAGTTATTATGTACTCCTCGAGACTTTTTCCAGAATCTAGTACAACTCTTCCCTGTAGGGGGCAGGACACACTAGCATAGTTCATGCTTAGATGAGATGATGTATGACGGTAACATCATAGGTCTCTAGGTTCTAGACGGACCATGAAAATACTTTCTTGAGAGTACGGCAACGATTGAGAATTCACAGATACAGTAATGTTCTGGTAAACTTCCTGATGAACCCGCCCTTCCTTTTATTGTAAAAGGGCTTATTGACCCCTCCCTATAATGCAGTATCTGTAGCACCTTGTATATCGCTACAAGGAATAAAGAGGGCACTACCGCCTTCATCAGATACACACTGGAAACGGAATAGGAAAGATGCCTTATGAGCGGCTCTCTTTTCATTCTCATTTCAGATTCTTGTCACTGTAACCCCTCGAAACGTTAATACTTTTCGGGGTGAAGATAGCTATGTGATGTGTCAAGAATACGTCCTCTGATATTATGCGACATCCCAGTGAGATTATTTAGGGATATTCGGTCCAGGAGTTAGAATTTTGGATACCTTAAGGTAAAATTCTCTGGGAATATCACTGTAGTCAAATATACCCAAGGAAACTATCTATTAGGAACTTTCATCAGGACGACATGGCTACCTCACCCAAAAATAGATTTTTCGCTTAGCTCAAAATCCGTTATATATAAACAATAGCAGCCTTTCCTAATTCAAGGTAATATGAATATTCTGATAAAAATTAGGATATACAGTGTTTCCCTAGGACATGAAACTGAAATTAAAAGAAAGATATGAATAGGATTGAGAACTTTTTGTTAAGAAAATGAGATTATGGCCCTTTTCTCCTAAAAGAAAAGTATTTAATTAGATGTTATAAACTTATGATATGAAAGCTTCAGCGTCCTACTAAAGCCCTTTTATTTAAGCCAGTCACAGCTCAAAGACCCATGAAAAGAGTATTGTTGGGAGCCACAATATAACACAAAAAGATTAACGTATATCCGATTTAGAAAAAAAAAAGTAGAAGATATTCTAACATCATATAAGAAAAAGACATATACATGATTAGGACATATAATGAGAATGACGGACAATAGTTGGGCATTAAGAATAACAGAATGGGTCCCTAGATATTAAAAAAGAAGCAGGGGAAGGAACAGAGGACTATGGATGGACGACTAATAAAGTTTGCGGCTGTAGATTGGAACAGAAAGACCATAAACAGATGCAAGTGGAATGACATGTCATAGGCATATGCTGATACCCTTCCCTTTAAAACCCCAAATTAGGTTTCATTAGCAAAGTAGAACATTGATTTTTTTTTTTTCAAGTCCGTAAAGCAAAGGTTATTTTCATGTATCATCTATCCTTCACAATTTATGCATGCATGCGTTCAATACCTGTAAGTTTCTCTTTTGATGGCAAGCTAATTCGGAATGTCGAATGAATCTATTAAGATTTTCTTTATAAATAAACTATGTTTAGAATTTAAAGAGTAAATATGCTATACTTTATATTTAAAATTTCTATTTGCCAATTTATGAATAATTAATCAATATATTTTCATTTTGTTAATACTTGCATTTTACCTTCAATAATTTCTGGTAGTGTGTTGACAGAGCTTGTCTTTGTTAACCTTCCCACCAATACCAGAGTTCAGGAATTCGAGCCGTCTTCTCTACCCTTAGTGTGAACATCAAAGAATGTTATCTCCCTCCTGAGAATATTGTTTAGCGAAAACTGTTTCTTCCCCCAGAGAAAGGAAAGCCATCCTTTGTCCTTCAGTTTTTGTTAGTCGTAATTCCCCTTTAGCAATTTCAAGTATTTTCGAATAACAACTTAAAATGGTTTCGATCATTACATCTTCATACCTCCCGTTTAGTACTATACTTCTTTGAACTAAATGTGGTAATCATTTCTAACTCTAATCCTTTGAACAAGTGAATAATATACTGCAAACCTCTGAGCTGCATTCTTGTATTTTTCTTGATAATAATACACACACACACACACACACACACACATATATATATATATATATATATTATATATATATATATATATATATACAAACACACACACACACACACACACACATATATATATATATATATATATACATATACATATACATATACATACATATATATATATATATATATATATTTTTGTATATATATATACACACACATATATATATGTAATAAATGAAATAGTTATTATTACATGTTTAAAACACATGACGTAATATGTCATTTTGGATGAAGATGCTAGCCGTGAGATTTGCTGTAGTCATGTAAAATCATAAACAGGATGCACTATGCAGCCTTGGCAATGTAACATTTTTCTTAAACATCAACACCAATGCATCAGTGTGTGAAAGATTGTGACGTCACTGGATGCAGGTGTCTTCCGAGAAAGAATGGAAGTTTCCACATTGTGTTTAAAATGCTACGTCAACTAAGCATACGATATCTGTGATATCGATAGTTTAATCAGTTCATATCTATACTTCATCTGAATTGGTCATTCGACCAAAACCAGCTCCACTCCTATGATGGAGATGTTTAACTCTGTTGTTTTTAGAGAATAAATACTTTTAAAGCTAATAAGATGAACTTTGTTATCCAGCCCTAATATATTAACATTTTAAATTCATTCCAGTTTGGGCAGTGAAGTGTAGTTATCACGAGTCGTTAGTCGATTATTACTGGGGTGAGTGATTTGCTATTCTTTTATTTTCCTTTCATTAAAGGAAACTGTGTTCAACTCCGAATTCTCATCTAGATTTTTTTCTCTCTTTGTGCTAATTCCTTTTTCTTTCAGAAATTTACAGGAAATATCTTAGTGTTCGGTTTTCTTTCAGAAATTCTCGGGAAATGTCTTGGGATTAGTAACATTGTTTGGGGAATTTTATTACACATATGCGTTTACGCAGTGGACGTCTGTATTCATATAGATATTTTGATAGAATTGCAAGGGGTCGAAGAGATAGGAAAAGAAATACAGCCGTCATGACTCCCCCTGTGAGCCCTACCCCTGGACCTAGTGGCGTAGGCCAGACTAATCCTCCTCCAATTGTGACACTTGTAAATGCCAGGTCAGCAATCCTTCCTTTTCAGGGTCGAGTCAATGGGTTCTTGCCACAAAATGTGGAGTCATGGATTTTATCCGTCGATGCCCATTTAAATGCCAAACAAATCGTAGACCCTTTTGTACAATTACAAGAAGCTAAAAGTTTTATAGATTTTTCTAGGGGGATGCGAGTGCGTATTTAAGAGGTGTTTCATTTCAAGAAGCAGTTACCTAGGATGATTTCAAAGTTAGGTTACGCGCGGTCTATGGGGGTGAAGAAGCCTTGGATGTAGTATTAACGTTACGAAATACACTTAATCAAGCCACTATGAATCGGTTTAATGTTATTGAGAGAGCACCTCTCATAGCTGATAGGCTTAATGAATATCAGGACATTTTAGGTAATTCCACTTGAGTTACTAGGGATAACATCTCCGTGAAAGATTTTTACGATTAATGTATTTGACTTGCATGACACGTATGTTGCCTGAAGCTTTATTGCGGTGTTTTGATAAAAAGTTAACGCCTGCAAGTACGGAATTGGATGTATATAAACAGATAAAGAAACACATGTCCAAGGGTCCAGATCTCGATCCTGTGTTAACTCAAGTTTTTGCAAAGAATGAAGCAAGGCCACAAACAGTGAACGTAGTTAGTAGTCAAGTAGACGTGTTATAATTGCAAACGTCAAGGTCACTTAAGCGCGGACTGCAGAACGAAATTCTGCTCGATTCATAACAGTTCAACTCATTCATACAATCAATGTTACTCGCGTAAGACACAACAGAATCCCAGAAATACACAGTCAATTCCACAGTCAGTTCCATATGGAAATAAAAAGAAAAATCCTCATTTTAACAATAAGAAGAAACAACCAAATGTCAATGTAGTTCAGAGTCCAAAGCAAACAAACACTTCTTCGAATATCGCTGAGCCTGGGTCGTCAAACCAGACCTCGCAAGGTCAGACTAATTTTCAGAATGTGCAGAGCAAAGCAAATACCACATAGTTAACTCCAGAGGGGAAGAGAGTGATGTTGGGCCAAGGTCATTCATGTCAACATCAATAGTATTGAATAATCAATTTGATGTTTTGTCAGATAATTGTGAGACAATAGATTTTCCTATGAAACACACGGCCGAATTAAGTAAAACAGTGCATGCTCCCGTAGATTTGTAACGAATTCATACAATAATAAGCCAAAATGAGTTACGACCAACCTTATATGCTGTAAATTTAGAACACAAATTCTTTACGTTATTTTTTTACTCTGGTAGTCCACGTAATATCATGGATTTGAAGACACATCATTTGTTGTTTTCGAACTTTCCGATTGAAAAATCCGGAGTTAAACTCTCGGGTATAGGAAATAATGAATTAAATGTCATAGGCATAACTCATGTTCAGTTCAGAGTCGGTAATCGCACGATTGCCGATACATTTGTTGTTGTAAAAAACATTAATATGTATCCAGCTGTAATTATAGGATACCCATCTATGGGAAATCAAAACATTATCTTAGCCCCTGCCAAGCACAGCGTGTATATCAAAGGGAAATTCTATAAGTCTTCTAATACCTTAAAATCAGTTTTGGATAAAAAACAGACGACAAATGTAACCGTAACGTACGTTGAAGAACCAATAACTTGTCTCACTAATAAAGAAATAATATACGCAACCCAGCAGAATTCTCGTTCACCCGTAATATCATCTTGCACGCAATCTATCGAACCAAACGCACCTTCGAATTTAATAGTGCAAATAAAGAAAACATTACCGGGATCTGAAATATTAATCCTTTCCGATACTTTGAAAACTAACGGATTGTCTGTCACACAAGCTATTTATACAGTAGGCTCACATCAACAATGTAATATTGAAGTCTGTAATCATTTAAATAACACTTTAGTAATTCACAAAAATCAACATATCTTGGATGTAGAAGTTTATAAACATCGTCTTCTTACCGTTGCTGAGATCAATCACTCTCAATCAGTTGCGGATGAATCCCTTTTGCGGTCTATTAAAAATAAAATCAATAAAGACATTCAAAACAATGAAATTCAGCAGAAAATTTTTGGACTTTTAACTAAATATCATGATGTTTTTTCCACTACGGATAGATCCTTAGGAAAAACAGATGTGATCGAGCATCAAATAAGGTAAAAGGACAAGCAGAAAATTATCTATGTACCCTCGTACAGACTCCCTATGAAATTCCAGAATGAAATAAATGATGAAGTAGGTAAAATGCTAGAATAAGGAGTCATTAGGAAATCATACAGCCCTTATAATTTTCCTTTAATAGTTGTACCGAAAAAAGATCGAACATGGCGTATCTGCGTCGACTTCCGTCGTCTAAACGAGGAGACGATCCCTGATCGATTCCCAGTGCCATGTACTGACGATATTTTGTCTTTGTTAGGTCAGAATAAATATTTTACCAGTTTGGACTTACTTAAAGGCTTTCACCAGATATCATTAGAAGAAGATAGTATCCCATACACAGCCTTCAGCACAGCCAGGGGACATTATGAATTTTTACGGATGCCTTTTGGTTTACGTTTTGCTCCTATAACATTTACAAGAATGATTAACATAGTGTTTGGAGACTTGTTAGGGGATATATTGCATGCCTATATGGATGATCTTGTAATCTTTTCCAACACCTTAGAAGAACATCTACGTAAGTTAGAACTAGTACTACAGAGATTAAGACAACATAAATTAAGGTTAAAGATTAGTAAGTGTGAATTTTTCAAAAGAGAATTAATATATTTGGGTTTCATGGTGTCAAGCCAAGGTCTTAAAGTAGTACATGATAAGGTGTCGGCTATACGTAATTTTCCCATACCTACTATTGTCAAGGGAATACAGCAATTTCTGGGTTGTAGTGGATATTACAGGCGTTTTATACGCAACTATTCAATAATAGCCGCTCCTTTAACTGATCTTACGAAGAAGGGCGTAGATTTCATATGGTCTGAGCAACATCAACAGGCGTTTAATACCTTGAAAGATGAACTGTGTAGTTCTCCTATCTTAAAATATCCTGACTTCGGTAAGGAATTCTTCATTGCAACAGACGCCTCAGACTTAGGAGTAGGAGGGGTATTGCTTCAGCAATATGATAAACAATTTTTCCCGATAGCTTTCTATTCTCGAAAATTGAGAACTTCTGAAAGTAAGTATGCAGTAATAGACAAGGAAGGGCTAGCTATTGTTAATTCACAAGTGCATTTTAAGTTCATAATTTACGGTTATCCCGTTAAGGTTCTTACTGACCATAAACCACTAACAGAGTTCTGTAAAGGCTTCAACCACAGCCCTAAACGAACTCGGTGGCATTTGATCATTCAAGATTTTGGCGCAAGAATCGGGTATTTACCTGGGAAAGCATATATCATTGCGGATGCATTATCACACAACCACGTGTCATCTTCTGCGGAGCCTTTAGCTGAATTGATAGATATATCAACATCCATGCCTATTGTTAAAACGATATCTGAACAAGAAGATTTTGGCTGGAGCGCTGAATTGTTACAGACTGAGCAAAGAAAAGATCAGAAAATAGAAACATTTATAAATGCTTTGAAAGGCAATCATAAGGAAAAGGGATATATAAAGTATAAGCAGCAGAATTATATAATCAAAGATAATATTCTGTGTATGACTGTGACAAGGAAAACCCGCAATACACCACATGTAACTAACGACCAGGTAGTAGTACCAATCTCACTTATTTCCACTGTCCTGAATTGGTTGCATTCAAATCCATTACATGGACACCCGGGGTTCTCATTAAGGTCACAGAAAGCCAAATCATTGTTTTATTGGCATACGATACTGACAGATATAAAAAGACACATAGATAATTGTCGCACATGTCAGGAAAACAAAGGGCATAAGAAAACACCTGTCAGCCTAGGAGCTTATCCTGTGCCCAATCAACCCTTTGAAAGAATACATTTAGATTTGTTAACAGGATTTTACGAGTCAGACAGAGGAAATAAGCACCTCTTAGTAATTATAGATGCTTTAACTCGATATACAGAACTAATAGCGCTTAAAACTAAAACTGCGATTGAATGCGCTAGGAAGTTTTACGAGTGTTACATTTGTAAACATGGAATTCCACACATGATAATCTCAGACTCGGGTGGTGAATTTAATAATCACTTTCTTACCTCATTGTGTGAATTCCTTAGCATAAAGAAAATAAATACCATGATATATCACCCAGAGTCGAATGGGCTAGTGGAAAGAGCAAATAGGAAGATTTTAAGTATATTAAGAGTAACACTAGGGGGATCAGACCCCAACTGGGATATTGCAATACCGGCGGCACTGAGTACTCTGAATCATTCATATCATATATCAATTAAAATGTCACCGCATGAAGCATTGTATGGTACCCCAGTTAGAACGCCTTTCCATGTATTAACGCCTACAACTAATCTATCAAATCCTTTAAAAGAATTTATAAATGCAAGTATAAGTCGATATGATATCCTTCGAAAGAATTTAGAAGAATCACAAATCATAATGAAAAGGAATCATGATAAAATAGTGAAGCCAACTAAAACATATACCGTGGGTGATAACATTTATATACAAATCAATGTGCGCAAAGGACTCAATTATAAACTAACACCTAAGTTTGAAGGCCCATTAAACATTTTGGAAACATTAACGGCCAATAGGTTTAGAGTTCAAAACGTATCCCAACCCACGGATGAGAGAATAGTACCATTGGCTCACGTAAGAAATTAAAAAAAAAAAAAGAGAGGGAAAGAAGTGAGGGAAATTTTTTTTTATTTTATGTGATTAAAAGTTTCTTTTTAATACAGGAGTAATTACATATATTTTTCTCGTTACAGGTTTCCAAGATGAATTTTTTATTGTTGGGAGTGATATTGTTCGCTCAGACATTTTTCTCGTGTGGGATGAGCTCTAAAACTAAAAGTATTAATTTCAAATATGGCACTATACTTGAAAGACAAGAAGACGTTTTTATTACATCGAGCAACGTAGTTGTAGAAGTGAATATGCAAGCAATTTTTCTTCAAGAGAATGATGTCACTAGCTTAAGAACCGCCATTTCAAGGTTTTCTGCCTCATTGGATGAGTTGCATAGAAGACAATTTCATTTGACTACAGAGAGTTTGCTTGGATCGACATTAAATGTTGCAGAGATGCTATCTGATGACTTGAAAAATAAGACTTACGAGACAGGATCTTTGGCTTATGACCTTTTGATGTGGACTATAGGACACGAACATAAAGAAAGGCGAAATCCGTTTATTTATGCTGCATTAAACATCTGTGGGTCTATTGCAAGTTTAGGTTTAGGAATTTCCAATCGTCTTAAAATTAGTAATCAAAATAAGAAAATTGAGTTCTTGACTCATGAAGATGAATTGATTATGTCAGAACTAATGAATCAGTTACCTTCAATCAATCAAATTATGGATTTAGTAAATGAACATTCAAATAATATCATTCAGATTATGGAAGTACAGGATTTGCTGGCAACGTTAACGTATAATGATTCAAAGATAGATCACATACATAACAGAATTGCACATTTCATTGAGAAATCCAAGGATTATGTAGAAGCTATCACGTTAGCAACTAAAGGTGTACTGTCGCCCCATTTGTTGCCTATAAATTACTTAAAGTTAATTCTGGAGAACGGAAGGGATAAACTAGGCTATGTTCCTTTGTTAGGCGAACGTAGGTTAGAATTTTATTACAGCCTAATTACAGTAAACGTTGATAATAACAAGATTAGGATTACAATTCCCTTTCATTCTTCTGATGCCTGGCAATCTTACAGGATATCACCATTTCCGACTTTCATGACGAATCACTCAAATCCAGTAATATCCAGTTTGACAGGACACGTATTGATTTCCCCAGACAAGGAAACATATACGGTCATTAAAGACTTAAATCAATTAACTCACTGTTCAGACGCAATGGATAGAAAAATATGTACAGCTGACTCATTTGAATTCCATAAAAACTTAATGGATTCATGAGAGTTAGGTATAGTGCTAGACGGTGCTCTCTCCCATACAAGTGAAAATTGTCTGGATAAGCTTTATCCCTTTGACAATAATGAGTTCAATTGCAGACTGAACAATGGCTCGTGGATACGATACGACAAGGACGGCTTCAATGTATCATGCCCTGACGGATCCACGTCTTTCTCCCACATCTTTGTTGCAGCAGATGGTTGTATCGGGACTTCCCCTAATTCCATGGTGACTGGTCTACGGACACTCATCAGAGAACGAGCCTACTTCGCGAACTTCACGTGGACCTCTACAAGGCCAGCACTACCTCTCCCGTACAACAGACAGGTTGCCAAGCGGTTGATGAAATTAACCGAAATGGACCACCCGTCACCGACTTATAAGGAAATTCTTCACCCCATACTACTAGCAGGATTGGGTATCACGGTGATGATATTTATCGCCGTGAACATCCTTGTTTGGCGTAGGTTACTGTACAGCAGGAAGCTAAAACAGAGCGTTTCGCCATGTCCAGACAAAACTCCTTATTTAATTCAGTTTAAAGCCGTTTGAAGTGGCCACCTCATTCGATAAAGGAGTAAAATGTTGGAATTTGAGTTTGTAAGAAAAGCTGTTAGTACGCTAGTAATATGTAAATGAGGAAATTTTTGAACTTTGCATGGTTAAACATACATTTAAAAAAAAAAAAAAAATAAAAAAAATATAAATAATTTTTCTTTCGGCATCTGATAAATATATAAGCCGGAATGTTAAAAAGAAAAGAGAGAAAAAAAAAAATAAAATTAACAGAATCTATGGGCATCTAATAAAATATATCAGCCCTATATATATATATATATATATATGTGTGTGTACGAAACCATGGTACGTGTACGTACCAGGAATTCGTGTTTGTGCACTAAAAAATTGAATTTTACCAAGGTAACAAATATTTTTATTAGTTACCGTATTGCGTTAATCTATGTTTCTGACAAAGGTAACAATTATTCTTTAACTAGTTACCGAATTATATGTAAATCAGTATTTTTTTTGGTACCATATAATCATTTGCTAGCAATGTACCATATATATGATCTGTATTTATCATGCATTTTTTTTCTTTGCTTTGGTAATATCTTTTCATATGCATTATTGTTATTATTTTTTGATGTGCCTATTTGTACATTCGTCCTCTTTTGCTTATGGCTAAAGTTAAACAAAGAATATTACATATGTCCAGTCACACCTAGTAAACATGTTTTGGCTTGTTGTTAAATTTTTTTGAGAAAAAAATGAGATAGCTGGCCGAGCTAATGTAATAAATGAAATAGTTGTTATTACATGTTTAAAACACATGACGTAATATGTCATTTTGGATGAAGATGCTAGCCGTGAGATTTGCTGTAGTCATGTAAAATTATAAACAGGATGCACTATGCAGCCTCGGCAATGTAACATTTTTCTTAAACGTCAACACCAATGCATCAGTGTGTGAAAGATTGTGACGTCACCGGATGCAGATGTCTTCCGAGAAAGAATGGAAGTTTCCAAATTGTGTTTAAAATGCTACGTCAACTAAGCATACGATATCTGTGATATCGATAATTTAATCAGTTCATATCTATACTTCACCTGAATTGGTCATCCGACCAAAACCAGCTCCACTCCTATGATGGAGATGTTTAACTCTGTTGTTTGTAGAGAATAAATACTTTTAAAGCTAATAAGATGAACTTTGTTATCCAGCCTTAACATCTTAAACAACACATACTCAATGTGTGCTTATAAAAGTAGCACACACACATATATATATATATATATATATAGATATATATATATATATATATATTTATATATATACACACATATATATATATATATATATGTATATATATTTATATATATATACGTATATATATATATATATATATACGTATATATATATAAATATATATACATATATATATATATATATGTGTGTATATATATATAAATATATATATATATATATATAGATATATATATATATATATAGATATATATATATATATATATATTTATATATATATATATATATATAAATGTTTATATATATAAACATGAATATATATATGCATATATATATATATATATATATAATCCTCTCCCACGACTATTGATGTAAAGAGCCTGTGTTAGATTTCGTCAGTCGACACTATCTTGAGCTTTTAATACTCTTCCACTCATCATCTACTTCACGCATCATAGTTCTCAGCCTTGAAGGTCTGGGTCTTCTATCTCATCTAGTGGCTTTGGGAGCCCAGTTAAATTTTTGGTGATATAATCTCTCTTGAGAGTGTGAAGAGCATGACCAGACCATTTCCATCTACCCCCTACCATGATCTCATTCAAATATGGCACTCGAGTAATCAAAATTATAGATTCATTTTTAATCATGTCCTACCATCGAACTCTCAATATTCTTCTGAGTTGTTGGTTCTAGAATTTACTAAATCTGTTGGATATACTTTCCTTGTTATACGACGACTCATATCCATACAGTAACTCAGAGCTCACTAAACTGTTATATAACCTGATTTTTATGTAATTTTAGGCGATTTGGTTTCGTAGCATTTTCTGGTTTACATTCAATAAACTCCAATTATTATGGCCCTATGTTGGAGATCATAGTTCCTAAATACTCTAATGATACTACCTCATTAATCCCTTCTCCTTCCAATTATATTTAATCTTCTATTGCATATTTCATTTTCATCATTTCTGGCTTTCTAATTTTTATCTTCAGCCCAACTGCGTGTGATATTTCATGCATTCTGCCAAGCAAGCATTGTAAATCCTATGGTGTTCTGCTAATAAGGGCAACAGCATCAGCATACTCTATGTCAGCTAATTTCTTATTAACAATTCAGTCCATTCCTTCTCCACCACTTCCTACTGTTCTTCGGATTACAAAAGCCATGAGGAGTATAACCAACATAAGTGAAAACACATTCCCTTGCAGTACTCCGTTGTTCACTGGAAATTCATTTGATAAAACTCCACTAACATTAACTTTGCACTTGCTATGCCCATGGACAGACCTAATGAAATATACATATTTAAGATGAATTCCATAATAACACAGGAATCTACACAAAATTGGCCGGTGCACACTATCAAATACTTTTTCATAGTCCATAAATGAAGTGAAATGTAGATTTCCATATACTTCACATTGCTGTAGCATGTATTAAAATTAGAATTTGTTCAGTACACTTTCTACCTTCTTGAAATCCTGCTTACTAATATCAGCCCATATAGTAATATATGTTTGATAATTCTCTTATAAATCTTTAATTTGAGCCTTGATATGATTTTCTTGTCTAAAACTAGTAGCACCCTTAATTTATTTTCTCTGTTTTGCCATACTTCATTAATTTTCTTTCTTACTTCTTTTTTTCCAAACCTCCTAACCCCTGTTGATATTGACCCTACGAAGTTGAACTAGTTTTTCGGTTTTAGCATTGTTCCCTTTTCCACTTAAAAGCTTACTTCTTCATGTCCTTCTCTGCTACTAATCATTAGCAGTGCATATCCAATACTCACCTTCAATCCTTTCCTTTATAGGAATCCTTTCTCTGCTTAATCTTTTTCTTTTAGTTCTTCTTCTGTGTTTCCTACAATGGCTAAATTGTCTGCAGATTTTTTCGCAATAATTTTCCGTTGTTCTCAAATTTAGGTGTCAAAGTGAGTACAATGACGAGGAGCAAGAATGGACTCAAAGCTGATCCCTGATGGAAGCTAGTCTCCACAGAGAATGCCAATATCGCCCCATGGTATTACTTTACAGTGGTTGTTACCCTTGCATAAATCACCGGCACTAACGTTACCAACCTCTCCGGTATACATTTCTTCCTTAAACACCAATAAACTAACCTTCTTAAGACTTCTAAACACAGAAAAACCTCTGCCTTTTAAACATCGATAAAACATGTAAACTTTTCTGTTTCATTCTAAATACTTTTTTTGGCCTTTCAGCATTAACTGTGCTTTTTCCTTTCATATATGAAAACTGCTGCTAATTCTATGCACTGCATTATCTTAAATACGTGTTTACCACACCTCTTTCTCCATACAACCAGTTTCCCATCCCTTGGCATTTCCTCTACATTTCAGATCTTTTATAATAGTGTTTGCTTACACTCTTTGCCTATATTACCCAATGTCTTGATCATTTATATTGTTACTTCTGCCTTTCCTGCAGTTTTTTTTTTCTTTAGAGCATTCTTTACTTCTCAGTCATGTCTGGTGTTTGGCCATTTTCATA
>NC_090748.1:38050001-38052501 GCF_036898095.1 Palaemon carinicauda
ACTTAACCTAGCCAAAGACCCTGTATTGAAGATCATAGTTACTAAATACTTAAATGATTCTACCTCATTAATCCTTTCTACTTCCAGATGATGATACTTCATCTTCTATTGCATACACCTTTTCTCATCTTCTCTGTCTTTCTTCTGTTTATCTTCAGCCTCACCACGTGTGATATTTCATGCATGCTTGTAAGCAAGCATTACAAATCCTGTGGTGTTTTGCTAACAATAATAGCATCATCACCACACTCCATGTCTGCTAAATTCGTATAACCAATTCAGTCCAATCATTCTCCACCATCTCCGACTGTTCTACGCATTACAAAACTCACGAGGAGGATGAACAACATAGGTGGTAACACATGCCCTTGTAGTACTCCGTTGTTTACTGGAAATTCATTTGATAAGATTACCTTAACATAACCTTTACACTTGTTATGCTCATGAACAAACTTAATCACATACTCACACACACACACACACACACACACACACATATATATATATATATATATATATACTGTAAATATATATAAACTTGGAACTTTACTAAAACCTTAAAATATAAGCTACTTACAGCTCAGAAAACTACTGAAAAACAATGATGGGAATATTACTAATGAGACACATGAAAGATAAACATGGATACGATAGCAAACTAAAGTAGAGGATATTTTTGCAACATGTAAGATCTGGACATAGGCAGGATATAAAATCAAAATGATTGACAATAGATGGACCTCAAAAATAACAAAATGGGTCCATAGAGATTAAAAAAGGAGCAGTGGAAGGAAGAGAAAACTGTAGACTGACGAACTAAGAAAATTTGCCGGTGTGGACTAGTATAGAAAGAATAAACAGACCCAAGTGGAAAAACATGACTGTAGTAGTTGAGTAGTGTCTATTAAAAGTTATATATATATATATATATATATATATATTTATATATATATTTATATATGTATTATATATATATATATATATATGTGTGTGTGTTTGTATATATATATATATATATATATAGTGTGTGTGTGTGTGTATGTGTGAGAGTTTACACATATGTCAGTGTTCATATGGATGTGCATATAAACACGCCTAGGCCCTGATATATTGTGCATAAAGGCTCGGCTTAATACATTAAATGGGAGAGGGAATTTCGTCGGCGAGTCTTATCACTGAAGGTTAGAGCCTGTGAATGGCTATCAAACGTTCGCTTTACCTTCAGATAAGCGGACTTTTATGCCCTAATGTACATTGAAAACTCGTTGCGTTTCAGTAAAAGCATTCGGGGAATACTGTTTGATGGGTACTTATCAACTCATTGGAGCTTGTATCCTCTTAGCTGTCTAAGGCCCATTGCCCGTAGCGATGCGGTTTTGAAACGCATCATTACCCATCAAGAAATATCGGAGCTTTTACTCGACATAAGATAGTGTAGTTTTTATGGCACCCAATGAATAGTGTTGAGATTTGAAAGGCAACATTGAACGTTGTAGCGTCAGTATTCAGTTTTATTGTTGATGCTTTTTCTGGTTTATTTTTAAAAATCAATATGAAGAGATATTCACGATTAAAATAACTTAAAGATAAGGTATGCAAGAACGAGCTACGCTTGAACAATTATAGAAATTTATCTAGATATGCTATATATGTGTATATAGTTTATCTGTAAGGGATTATGTTTTAGAGAGAGAGAGAGAGAGAGAGAGAGAGAGAGAGAGAGAGAGATTCGACTTGGTCGTTTGAATTGTTACCTCACTTTCTCAAGTGATAAATTGATAGCATAATCTCGAGTCCTACTTTAAGGACCATGAAATATGGAAGAATCAACTTCATCGTTTGAAATTACTATTTTCTTATGCTAGGATGTTAAAAAGGATTTAAATTTTTATGGGAAAAACATCATTTACAATTTCATTTTATTCGAGAATGTATATTTCATTGAAATAATATACAGTACGTATAATGTTTATCTATTATAATTATTAATCATATGCATTAACATGTTATAAAATCAAATCTATATGAAACGTAGAGAGAGAGAGAGAGAGAGAGAGAGAGAGAGAGAGAATATTATATTTTGCTTTCATGAATAGAGAGAGAGAGAGAGAGAGAGAGAGAGAGAGAGAGAGAGAGAAATGCTTTGCTTCCTTGTCGCTAAAAACGCATATTTATATTTTCCCTGCGATAAGCAATGTCTTATAATAAAAAAGCGACCAGATTTTTTGAAGACTAATTTTCCACTTTTAATTAAAAACTTATCATGTAATTAAGGTCATATGAATCAAAACTGAATTTTGTTTTCGTTATTGGTTGCTTGTAAGTGATTAATTACAGCAATGTAATGGTTCAGCGGGTACTTTTTCATGTTAAGAAGATAA
Source organism: Palaemon carinicauda (assembly GCF_036898095.1). Lineage (NCBI taxonomy): Eukaryota > Metazoa > Arthropoda > Malacostraca > Decapoda > Palaemonidae > Palaemon > Palaemon carinicauda. The sequence goes on from NC_090748.1 coordinate 38,052,383, forward strand.
GAAACACTTTTGCTATGATAACAGCTCTACTAGAAGGACACTCTAAAATCAAACCATTATTTTCTAGTCTTTGTTAGTGCCATAGTCACTCTACTAAGGTCCTCCAATACCTTGCGCTA
>NC_090748.1:38055001-38065001 GCF_036898095.1 Palaemon carinicauda
CAAAACGAATATCTTCTAACACTCGTTTGTCACCCTTTGTTGAGCAGGATGGCAGTCTCCCAGCTCCCTTCGGTGGTGTACCAAACCGAGTAAGATATGTCTGAGCAATCTGTTCCTTGAATTCAAACTGTGACAATCCCCCGCCAGACTTCTTATGCAACAACCAAGCATTTTGTTCTGTTACATCAATCAGCCAAGTAAATATACACCAATATCACTTTTTCCCTCAAATACCAATACGATATCTGTTTACATTTTGGTTCTGCCTATCAGTTCCTCCGATATGTTGATTATATTCTTGAACTATCTTTGGGCAGTCAACTTCTACATTCTTTTTCTCGCTCTGTGAGTACCTTCTTACTTTGCTTGAGGCATTGTTTGTATGGACTGTTTATGCCACTGATACAACTGCATTATCTATCCATCTACATACCATGATTTTATTCACCTTGTCTGTAGCGAATTCTGCCGTTCCTCTCTTTCTGTCCTTCAGTTCTGTGAGAAGTTGAAATGAAGTGAAGAGATTATCAAAATATATATTATATGGAAGTGACCGTTTATCTTCTGACAAGGAATCAATGTTTTTCAAGACTGTAGCAGCATATTTGCCAAATACCTTCTCGTTCACTTCATATCCTTCATAGGTATGTCCTTGATAAAGATCAAAGGTGACTAGAAAACCATTGTCTGAATTTAGACACCAAACTTTATAGCCAAATCTAATTGGTTTCATTCTGATGCACTGTTTACACCCATGCTTACCATAATATTCGACCATTGCTTCATCATGAGAGAGTGACTTCACGGGTTGAAAATGCTCTATGAATTTCTTTGTTAGATGTCTAACGAGTGGACGAACTTTGGCATATTTTTCAGTTGTATCTAATTTATAATTATCAGAAAAATTAATGAATTGCATGATTTTTTTCAAATCTTCTTCTTCTCATTGCTTGATAGACAGCTTCATTTCTTGTCACAGATGAATTTCTCCAAAACATCCTTCGAGAAGATACAGGAATGATGCCAGGCACTCTCAAAATTCCAATGAACACTTTCATTTCATCTTTGTTTCCAAGAAGTCTGTTTCACCTTTGAGAGTTGCATAGATAATTGTCTGATCCACTAACATATTCCACATATCATCATCAAAAAATAGTTCGAAAAGTTCAGTTGGAGTAAAATTCCTACCTTTTGCATAATTTGCCTCGGGAAACATACAGTCACCAGGTGTGAGAGAAGTGCCAAGACCATATTTGGGAGTCATAGCTATTGATAGGTAAAGAACTATGAGCTGCACCATTATCTTCAGCAGTACGACGTTCGTCGTGGGAAATAGCATCATCATTACCACTCAGTTGAGGTTCACAATCATCTTCAGTTGTACGTCGTCCGTCATGGAAAACAGCTTCAGCATTACCAGTCAGTTGTCTGTCGGACAAATTATCTATGAATCCACTATGGTCTTCATCAGTCAATAGGCCCGTATCTGTAGGCTCAATGTAAACTTTTGCATGACTACCGTCTTCTTCTAATATAGCTAAAATGTCATGAATAGTCAGGGATCTGAAATATGAAACATGAAATGGCTTTAGAAAATGCTACAAATTCGATATTCATAAAATGTGTGTACACAGAAAAAATGTACTTGCATTAGCTCAGCAAACCATATATGGCACAGCAAATATAAAATGATATGCAGAAAAAAGAATGGATTGGACAAATATGAAAGTTAAATAGAGACGTCAGTTTATTACTTGTTCAACACATGCAATTACCAAAGAACAAAATATAGTTACTTTGTACTAGAAGCCATTGTTTTCGGCAGAGAACGCGGCACTTCTTTTCAAGGTGAGAGCAGAGCACAAACTGGCAGCTTTGAGGAACTGTACTCATATGAACATGTCATAGCAGGATTGATGTGCATTCCCAATACACTTGTTCAGGCTTGTGTAAGCCCAAAGCGATGTATGATGCAATATTGCATACCACTGACCTGAAATGGGTATATATATATATATGTACACTATGATATATATATATATATATATATATATATATATATATATATATATATATATATATATATATAGGCGTGTTTTCATCCGTATATCTGCGTTTTGATGTTTTTTTATTATGTATGATCAGGTATTTATTTGTTACTGATAGATAACCTTATTTGATAATACACTAATGTTCCGTCGTCTATATAGATATTCCAGAAACTCTGTCGCTGCCTTCTAATGGTAACAACATCTCCGTTTTCAATTCTGTTTACACGAGGGTTAGTGCATATAAAACTGGAGGTAACGAGTAATTCGCCTTTACATAACTGGATGTTAATAATCTAATATACATTAAGAACAGGTTCTATTCCAACAAATGGAGAAATGAAGTGTGTGGCTGGTAGTTTTGAACTCACTGTACATTTTATGTGTGCTCTCCTTAGTATTCTTTGTGAGCAGGCTTTTAAATCATCACTACACATGGAGATTACTTTCCCTTTAAATTTATGATAATAAAGATGTAAACTTTGAGATTATTTTTTTGGATTGAAGAAATAATGTTAATATTTAGTTTTCTCTTCAATTCTGAATTACTTAAGGTCTTATAAAATAGTTCAGACATCTCAATTAACTTGTTTTCTTAACATGATGAGCTTGATACTAATACATAGCTATGAAAATGTTGTACATGTTTATTTATTCAAAAGGAGGGAAGAAAATGGCTGGGTGTTGGACCTTTGAATCAATGTAGAAAAACTGTTTTGATGTGCGACCATTATGTGAATTAAGGAAACTTACCTTGTTTTAATCTTGACGGTCTTCATCTTTTTTTTTTTTTTTTTTTTTGTAAATATTGAAGACAAAGTGAAAATATTCAGATAACCACAAATAATTATAAGTATATTCTTAATACTTTCAAACTATTGAAAAATAGGTTAAGTAATCGTCTTATAGAAATCAGAGAGAGAGAGAGAGAGAGAGAGAGAGAGAGAATATTAGATTTTTGGTCAGCGAGTATGGGGGAAGAGAGAGAGAGAGAGAGAGAGAGAGAGAGAGAGAGAATATTAGTTTTTTGGTCAGCGAGTATGGGGAAAGAGAGAGAGAGAGAGAGAGAGAGAGAGAGAGAGAGAGAGAGAGAATGAAATAAAAAAAAATCTATGGAATATACAGGATTAGTATGTGACGAGCCAAGAGTAGGTTGTGACTCAAGGGCAAGATGAAAACAACTGAGTAACTTTATTACGACACATTTCTAGTCAACCGGAAACTTGTTCTGTTAACAGTTAACAATGGAATATGCACACATGTAAAACAAGTTGCTGTCAGTGCGAGGGGGAGAGCGAAGATACAAAGGATAATATATACAAAAAAGAGAAAAGTTGTTACTATGTACGCTCGTGCGACACACGGGTGTCATATGGTTCCCCCCTAAAACCGACATACTGTATATGTCAAATAGGGCGTCCTGATCTAGAGAGGCAAACTGTAGGCGGGTCATCTGGCAGGAGATAAGCAGGTTTTAGACCATCAGTGGAGACCCAGTCTTCTTTGCCACTAATGTTTTAGTAGGAATGCTTTCAGACTGCATCGGATCACAAGGAAAGGGCCCGTGTAAGGGGGCGTTAGCGGTGGCTTGCTATTGTCGTTGTGTAGGAAGATGTGGATTGCAGAGTGCAAGTCTGTCATTATGTGATGCTTCACTGGGGCTTGTAAGTATGGCGGCATGGAGGAAATTTTCCCTCAACGTGATGTATGCGCTGGAGATCGTAGGGGGAGGTTGCAGAAGGATAAAATTCGGCAGGGACGACCAACGGGTCACAATACACCATTTCATCTGCCGGGACATCCAGGGCGTCTTTAGGAGTTGTCCTTATTCCTAGGAGGACACAGGGATTGAGTCCTTGCAGCGCGACATGAAAGCTGCTTTGAGGGTACAATGAAAATGTTCAACCATTCCATTGGCAGCGGGGTTGTAGGCAGTTGTATGTTGTAGGGTGATGCCCAAGAGATTCACTAATGATGTCCACCATTGAGAAGTGAAAGAGGTACCCCTGTCAGAAGTAATATGATCAGGGACACCAAATCTTGCAATCCAACCTGAGAATAAGGCAGATGTACATGAGGCAGACGTTGCCATTTCCATGAGAATGGCTTCAGGCCAACAAGTGGAGCGGTCGATGACGGTAAACAGATAACGATGTCCTTGTGATGTGGGTAGGGGCCTACAACGTCGACGTGAATGTGGGCGAAACGATGCTGAGGTTGAGGTAGTAGGTTGGCCAGGGCACCAGCCACCCGTTGAGATACTACCACTAGAGAGGTATTGGATCCTTTGACTGGCCAGACAGTAATGCATTGGATCCCTCTCTCTGGTCACGGCGTATTTTTTCTTTGCCTACACTTATATAGAATAGTCTGGCCTATTCTTTACATATTCTCGTCTTTCCTCATACACCTGACAACAATGAGATACTAAACACTTCTTCACCCAAGGGGTTAATTACTGTACTGCAATTTGTTTAGTGTACTTTCCTCTTGGTAAGGGTAGAAGAGACTCTTTAGCTATGGTAAGCAGCTCTTCTAGGAGAAGGACCCTCCAAAATTAAACCATTATTCTCTAGTCTTGGGTAGTGCCATAGCCTCTGTACCATGGTCTTCCACTGTCTTGGGTTAGAGTTCTCTTGCTTGAGGGTACACTCGGGCACACTATTCTCTCTTATTATTTTTTCTTTCTTCCTCTTGTTTTTGTGAAATGGTGTGTTGGCCAGGCTTCATAGAAAGGTCATGGATGCCTGGTGGTTTATCAAGAGGTTGTCTTTTCCTTTTCTGACTCTTTTTCTTCTCAAAACCATCCTTTCTGTCCTCCCTTCAGTTGAACTGGCTATCCTTGAGGGTATTTAGCCTTGCATGGTGTATCGGCTCCTCCATGTTGACCAGTTTTTCCGACTTTTTACTATAGTCTATGGGTATCATCATTCACTTTATTTATAATTCTGTACATATTGTTTTTGTTATAATTCTTGTTAATCTAGTTTTTAAGTATGATGTCTCTTTTTTTATTTCTATTAATTCTTATGCTGTCTAGAGACATTGAGCGAAATCCGGGACCAGTACGTCCTAGATTTCGTCAATGTCGTCTTCTGTATTGCAATATTCGTGGTCTTCATGCAAATATCCAAGACCTTACAGTTGCATCCAGACAGTATGATATTCTTTTGTGCTCAGAAACTTTGGTTTCTAATATGAGGCACTCATCTGAGCTCCTTATAACTGGTTTTAAGAAGCCAATAATGTTGAAATGTGATGCAATCCCTAGGGCCAGGGGAATGGCGGTGTATATTAGGACCGAGTACCCTGCTTCTCATAAGTCCTGCTATCAATGTGGATGTCATGAGATTCGGGTAATAAAAGTTTGTGGCAGGCATAACAACTTTTATTTGTGTTTGATCTACCGGAATCCAGACATAGATGATTCTATCTTCGATTGTGTTCTTACCATTATGGCTAAGATACAAGAAGATGATAGAAAGGCTTCTTTTGTCTTTGTTGGTGATTTTAGGTGGTTTTAAGAAGCAAATAATGTTGAAACGCAATGCCATCCCTAGGGCCAGGGGGATGGCAGTGTATATTAGGACCGAGTACCCTGCTTCTCATAAGTCCTGCTATCAATGTGGATGTCATGAGATTCAGGTAATAAAAGTTTGTGGCAGGCATAACAACTTTTATTTCTGTTTGATCTACCGGAATCCAGACATGGATGATTCTATCTTCTATTGTCTTCTTACCATTATGGCTAAGATACAAAAAGAGGATAGAAAGGCTTCTTTTGTCTTTGTTGGTGATTTTAATGCTCACCATAGGGAGTAGTTAAGTTCTATCTCTCCTACCGATCGCCATGGCTTAAGAGCTTTAGATTTTGCCTCTGAATCAGGCTGTGAGCAAATCATAAATGCAGCTACTCACAGGTCTGGTAATTGCTTGGACCTCGTATACAATGACTCCCCTGGCGTTATAACTAGTAAGGTTGGTTCTCCAGTCGGGACATCTGATCATGCCTTGATTTCATTATTAGTGAAGACTAAGCAGCTTGTCCCTGATATATCATATTCTTGTAAAATTTATATGAAATCCCAAGCAGACTGGAATGGGATTTTGCATGATCTTTTGTGCTTGAATTGGTCACAATTATATAATAGTGTAGATTCTGTTGTCCCTTTGAATGAGAATCTAGTCAACATAATCGATAGGCATATCCCTTCTGGTGTGCTAAGGTACCGAGTGAAAGACAAACCGTGGTTCAATGATGATTGTAGACGTGCTTATTTGGAGAAGCAGGAGGGCCTATCACCTTTTGAAGGGTAACAGATCAGATTTGACCTGGAACAGCTATACTCAGCTTCGAGCTTTTGCTCAGAGAGTTTATGCCTCAACTGAAAAGGAGTACAATTTAACCATAAAAGAAACCCTTTCTGGTACAACTCAGGAACATAAATGGTGGTCTACCCTTAAATCTGCATTCTTTGGTGTAGATGCAACAGTTCCTCCTTTACTTAAACCTGATGGCTCAGTCACTCACTGTCCAAAGGAAAAGGCAACCCTTTTGGCCGATGTTTTTGACAGTAAACAGAGTAATGAAAAACTTGAACTTCTTCATTCCTGTTTTCCGAAGGCTAAACTAACTAGTTTAGCTTTTCGATCTCGTGAGATTAAAGCTCTGTTGATGGACCCTGATGGTTATGGAGGTGTAGACCTAAATGGTATTTTTCCTTTGTTTTTTATAAAGACAGCAGATTTCTTAGCTCCAAAGCTATCTGTTATTTTGCGCAAGTTAGCAAGAAGAGGAGCTTTTAGCACTTGTTGGAGAATTAGTAATGTTACTCCTCTAGGTAAATGTGTTTGTGGTAACTCAAGTCCCACTGATTACCCCCCAAATTCCATAACTCCCATATTATCTAAAGTTTTTGAATGTCTTCTGGCAAAACGTCTTAATAGGTTTGCTGAAGGTAATTATCTACTCCCTTGTTTGCAATTTGGTTTTCGTAAAGGCCTTGGGGCATGTGATGCCCTTCTTACAATATCCAGTGCTGTACAGAAGTCCCTTGATTGTGTTCAGGAAGTGCGTATGATTGGCCTTGATTTTAGTGCTGCATTTGACCGTGTAAATCATGAGGCCCTTGTTTTCAAACTGAAACAGTTGGGAGTGGGTGGGTCGTTTCTTAGCGTTATTATTGATTTTTTAAGTAATAGATCTCAAAAAGCTGTTGTTGACGGGCACCATAGTGAGTATAGGAATGTGATACCCGGTGTTCCACAGGGTAGTGTTCTTGTCCCATTACTTTTCATATTATATACACATGACATGTGGTTTGGCCTAGAAAACAAGCTTGTTGCATATGCAGATGATGCTACTCTCTTTGCATCAATTCCATCCCCTGAATGTAGATCTGGGGTTGGTGAATCCCTTAATAGAGATTTAGCTAAAATTAGTGCATGGTGCAAATTATGGGGTATGAAGTTGAATCCTAACAAAACTCAAAGTATTATTGTAAGAAGGTCAAGGACGGTGGCTCCTCAACATCCGGATCTCAGTATTGATAATGTTTCTTTAAATTTGTATGACCCTTTGAAAATTTTAGGTGTGATTCTCGACAGTAAATTTACTTTTGAGAAACATTTAAGGTCTGTGTCTTCTTCATTTGCACAAAAAATTGGCCTATTGAGAAAGTCATTTAAGATTTTCGGTGATCAATCTATTATGGAGAAGTATTTTAATTCTTTCATTCTACCTTGTTTTAAGTATTGTTCCCCTGTCTGGTCTTCAGCTGCTGATTCTCAACTTAATTTGTTGGACAGAAACTTACGGTCTATTAAATTTCTTATTCCTGATCTAGATATTAATCTTTGGCACCGTCGTTCAATTAGTTCATTATGCATGTTGCATTAGATTTTTCATAACTCTGACCATCCTTTAGATTCAGATCTCCCTGGACATTTCTATCCTGTTCGTAATACTAGGCAGGCAGTTAATTCTAATAGCCAGGCCTTCTCCATCATGAGGCTCAATACTACGCAGTTCTCTAGAAGTTTTATTCCAGCTGTTACCAAGTTGTGGAATGATCTTCCTAATTGGGTAGTTGAATCAGTAGAACTTCAAAAGTTCAAAGTTGGAGCAAATGCTTTTTTGTTGACCAGGCGGACATGAGTCTTTTTATAGTTTATATATGACATATTTGTTTTTGACGTTGTTAATAGTTTATATATGACATATCTGTTTTGACGGTGTTATCTTTTTTCGAATGATTTATTGTTAATTTGTTCTCTTCATTTATTTATTTCCTTATTTCCTTTCCTCACTGGGCTATTTTTCCCTATTGGGCCCCCTGGGCTTATAGCATCTTGTTTCTCCAACTAGGGTTGTAGCTTGGATAGTAATAATAATAATAATAATAATAATAATAATAATAATAATAAAGGTGCCCACTCCTGAATCCGTGTGTTAATATACTTTGGAAGTTTGGCAAGAAGTACAGGCGTGGACCCAATCCTTAGCAGCCATAGTAATGCCTTGCCAAATGAACTTCAACTTCAGCAGCTGTGCAGTAGAACGGCGAGAGGGATATGAAAGGCCATGAATGAAATCAAACACCTGTCAGCACATGGGAGCAGGAATCCACGGTCTTGGTCTACCAGTACTGACGTCACAGTGGAGGGTGGTGTTGGAGTCGTCGAGGGGGACGTCTTCCCAATGGAAGGATGTGTAATATGTCCTAAATGCTTGGTACTCTGGATACTGTTGATGAGCCTCAGCCAAGGCGTTGTAATCCAATCCCAGTTGAATGGCGACCAACGTGTTTCTTGACAGGGCATCGACAACGCGATTCATTATCTCAGGGACGTGTTGAAGGGTGCAATTTTATTCAACCACGGCGGAGAGATCTCGGCGTTAACCGGCAGATCAGGCGTCAGACTGTCAAGTGAAGGCGTGCACCAGAGGCATGTGGTCTGTGCGAATGACGAAGGGCGCACCTTCTAAGAAATGGCGAAAGTGACGGACAGCCAAGTGCACCACCAGCAATTCGCGTTCAAATGTAGAATAACCCGATTCTGCCTTGGACAGTTTTCTGCTGAAGAAGGCCAATTGGCGGGGCGAGCCGTTAACCACCTGTACGAGTACTGCACCAATAGCGACTTCGCTGGCATCGGTGGAGAGGAGAGGGGCATGTGGGACAGTAAAAGTGTGAGCAGAAGCGGTTGATAGGGCATTCTTTACGTTGCAGACGTTTGCTTCTTGAAGGGGGCCACACTTCAGGTCATCTGGCTTGTACTTGAGGGAGGCGTAGAGGGGAGCAAGACTGGCGGCAATGGCTGGCAGAAAACGGTGATAATAGTTGATCATGCCCAAGAATTCCTGCAGTGCTTTCACGATCTAGGGCGTGGGGAAGAACTGAATGGCTGCTACCTTCTCAGGGAGGGGATGGACTCCTTCAGGAGTGATACGGTGCCCTAAGAACAACAATTCATTGGCGTCAAAGGTACACTTTTCGTACCGGACTACAAGGCCGTTTTGTTGCAGGCGGTCGAGTACGATGTGCAGGTGACGGAGGTGTTCCTATTTTGAGGAAGAGAACACAAGTATGTCGTCCACGTAACATACACAGAAGGGGAGGTCCCCTAAGATGCCATCCATGAGACGTTGAAAAGTGGCCTCATTATTACGAAGGCCAACACAGGAGTAATCGAAGGTGTATTTACCGAAGGGAGTGGTGATGGCGGTCTTAGGTATATCTTCTGGGTTCATAGGCACCTGATAATACCCCTTAAGGAGGTCGAGCGTGGAGAAAACCTTCGCTTTGTGTAGGTAGGAGGTCACGTTGGCGATATTTGGGACGGGGTAGTGATCCAGTTCTGTTTGCATGTTCAGGCGCCTGTAATCCCCACATGGACGGAGAGAGCCATCTTTCTTCAAGATGATGTGTAAGGGTGACCCCCATGGGCTG
>NC_090748.1:38082501-38102501 GCF_036898095.1 Palaemon carinicauda
TGTTTTCATTATTATTGTTATTATTACTTGCTAAGTTACAACCCTTGTTGGAAAAGCAGGATGCTGTAAGCCAAGGGGCCCAAACGGAAAATAGCCCAGTGAGGAAATGAAATCAACTACTAGAGAAGTTTAAGAAAGATTACAACATTAAAATGAGTTTTTAATATACAATATAAAATATAAAAGCTTCACAATAGGAAGAGAAATAAGATATGATAGTGTGCCGAAGTGTATCCCCAAGCAAGAGAACTCTCACCCAAGACAGGAGAAGTCTATGGTACAGATGCTATGGTACTACCCATTGCTACAAACTGAGGGTTTGATTTTGGAGTGTCCTTCTCCTACAAGAGCTGCTTACCATAGCTAAAGAGTCTCTTCTACCCTTACCAAGAGGAAGGTAGCCACTGAACAATTACAGTACAGTAGTTAACCTCTTCAATGCCGAAATTTTTTTTGGTAATGTCCGGATTGTGAAGTGTATGCGGAAAAGGGAGAATGTGTAAAGAATAGGCTAGACTATATTGTGTTAGTGGAGGCAAAGGAGAATGAGCCATAACCATAGAGAGGGAACTGGTGTAGTACTGTCTGGCTAGTCAAAGGTCCCAATTAGTTAGTACTCCCTTGCAAAATCAGTATTTTTTAATTATAAAAATTTTCCAGACTTTTATAATAGTCTTATAAGTTTTATAACACTCTCTTTGTAAACTACACTTCCCTGGGCATTTAACCCTTCATCATCAAAGTAGGTCGTAAATAAGAAAATTATGAAATTGAAATCGCATTTCTCTTCGGGAATAGCAATCTGTGCTTCCAAGAAACTAATTGTTGTATACTTGAGTCGTTTGTTGTATAATTATGTATTTCCGCTCGATGGTAATGGTTGTTTATTGTTGTTATGGGGAACTGCTGTTATGGTTTTATTATGGTTTGTACTGTTAACGTTTTCTGATGCTTTCTATATAACAGCGAGTCTAGTTTCTGTAACTGAATTGTCAGTATCACTATGGATCCTTGTCTGGGAATAAACTGCACTTAAAATATACCTCAACGTTTATTTGGACCTGGAATGATATATTACATGGCGCAGTGAGTCTCGAGGTCTACGTGGCGAAATACACCGTTCGAAAGAAAACTTGCAATGGATACTGCATTGAAACTTGGCGAAGAGGCACTCCTTTTAACGAAAGAGGACATTCAGCAGCTTACTCGTGACGAGATTGTGAATTATCTCCGTGTTTTGGATGTGTCTTTCAGCCCCAAGGATAGTACAGTGAGACTGAACAGTCTCCTCCAAGGTGCTATTAGAAATGCTAAAAGGACTGAAACGGATGACGGAAGCATGAAACACGAGGACGCAAATACAGGTTCAAATGATTCAATGATGATCATGTTGCAAATGCTACAACAGCAGATGAAACTTCAGGAGGATCGAATTTTGCGCGAGCAGGAACATCGGGATCGGGAGCAGGAACGTCGGGATCGTGAACAGGAACGTCGTGATCGTGAACTTACCGCTCTTCTTAACCGATTTGGACCTACTACTCCAAGTGGGGCAGAAGATAATCCTGGGGACCCCCGTCGAAATATTCCTGCGAAAATTTCTATACGGCCTCCAGAGTTGCTTGAGGATGGTGTTACCTTAAAATCATTTAAAAGGTGGGAAGCCAGTTGGAAGAACTATGCTCAAGTTGCAAAGCTGAGTGAGAAACCTAGGGAGGATCAAATAGCCACTTTTTGGTCGTTTTGCAAGCCTGATTTCCTACAAAGGGTTCGTCATGCGGTTGAGATTCCTTTAGACACGGCTTTGTCGCTGAATGAGATAATTGAGCAAATCAAAAAGTATCTCAAGGACCAGCGGAACGTTGCAGTGGACAGATACAAATTGGTCAGAAGAAAGCAAGATGCTGGCGAATCTTTTGATGACTTATTAGTTGATCTTCGTGAGCGAGCAGAGACCGCCAACCTTGCAGATATGACTTCTGATGAGTGGATCACTACTCTCATTGTATCTGGTGTACGAGACGAGGAAACGAGACAAGAGCTTTTAAGTAAAAAACCCACTCTTAGCCTTGCTGATACTATTTCCCTTTGCCGTAACCGCGAGTTAGCAGAGAGAGAAGACAAGTGTCTCAGTACAGAAAGTGCCATTAATGCAGCCGGATTCAAGCAGCGTGGTAGAAGCAGGAGTACTAACCGAAGAATTCACCGTGAATCACCTAAAGAGGAGCGACTGAAATGTCGGAAGTGCGGTTTTCCACCTCAACAAACTGGCAGATTGTGTCCTGCAGTAGGGAAAACCTGCCACTATTGTGGATTCTCTGGACATTTTAGTAAAGTTTGCGAAAAACAAAAGAAGGGAAAAGAAGCTGCACTGTCACCAAAATTTGGAAAGTTAAAACACATGGCAGAAATTTCGTTTCGTGGCCAGGAACGGCCAGTACTCCCCATTGAATTTCACCACCCGAAGACAGGTTATCTTGCTAAGATGAATGCGATTGCTGATACAGGTGCCCAGATGACTGTTGCTGGCATGGGGATGTTGCATTCTCTTAGACTACAGAGGAAGGACCTGCAGAATTATGAGGAACACCTTGTGAGTGTTAATGGGAAGAGACTGAGAATTATTGGCGGAATTGACTTGTTGCTGAAGATTGGTGATATGGATTGCGTGGAAAATGTAATATTTTGCAGAGATGTGAAGTTTGATGATATGTATCTATCCCTTCGTGCATGCAGGAACCTTGGTATTGTTCATGAAGACTTCCCTTTACCTGCAAAGAAGTTGGTTGAAGCTATTGATAAATCTGTTACTGCTCTAGGCCATAGTATAAAGTTCACTGACCGAGACATTGAAGTTATGGAAAAGCAGATATTGCAGACTTACAAAGAAGTTTTCAATATCAAAGGGCAATTGCAAACGATGAAAACACCACCAATGAAAATCCAACTCAAGGAAGATGCAAAACCTTTTGCAATATATGCTGCAAGGCCAGTGAGTTACCCACTACGTGAAGCAGTGAAGAAAGAACTGGAAGACATGATGAAACAGGGTATTATTGAACGAGTTGGAGATCGGCCAACAGAATGGTGTCATCCTATTGTTGTTGTCCCAAAGCCTACAGGTGGAATTAGAATGACGGTTGACCTTTCGAAGCTAAATTCTCAAGTCCATAGAATTGTACACAATGCTAAAATCCCACATGATGTCATAAATGAAGTTGTACTGGATGCAAAGTATTTTACAGTTTTGGATGCTGCTAAAGGATACTGGCAATTGGAACTGCATGAAGATTCTAGAGATCTGACAACATTTCTGACGCCATGGGGTAGGTTTAGATACAAGAGAGCACCAATGGGTTTTATCAGCACTGGTGATAGCTACAACTTCAAAGGGGATCTTGCTATAGACGGTTTGGAGCGAACACATAAAGTTGTGGATGACATTCTTATTGCTAGTCGCACACTTGAGGAACACATACTGGATGTTCGTGCTTTTCTTGATCGTTGCGTAGAGCATGGTATAACTTTAAACCCAGCTAAATTCAAATTTGCTCGATCATCTGTTCGTTTTGCTGGATTTATTTTGTCCGCAGAAGGGAGAGAAGCAGAACCAGATAAAGTGAGAGCCATTACAGAATTTGCAACTCCTACAAACATCACTGAACTGCGAAGTTTTATGGGGATGGTTAATCAACTGGGCTCATTTTGCTCGCACATTAGTGCTACTTGCACACCACTGAGAGATCTTCTAAAGAGTAAAAATCAGTTCCAGTGGTTACCAGCACATTGTGAAGCGTTTGAGAAAGTTAAAGGGTTGTTAACTAAAACACCGATTCTTGCGCAGTTCGATCCCAGTAGGATGACACGTTTGGAGACGGATGCAAGTAGACTGAAAGGATTTGGATTCAGCTTACTTCAGAAACACAAAGAAGGATGGAAACTCATCACCTGTGGAAGTAGGTTTTTGTCGGACGTGGAAACAAGATATTCCATGATAGAACTTGAAGCCTTAGCTATCAAATACGCCATACTGAAATGTAAATTATACTTGCATGGCCTCCCTCATTTTACAGTCATCACTGATCACCGCCCACTTCTACCACTTTTTAATAAATACTCTTTGAACCAGGTCGAAAACGTAAAACTGCAAAATTTAAAGGCTGATTTACAGAGTCAGTTTCAGTTCACATTGGAGTGGAGGAAGGGAAGTGATCATGCTATAGCTGATTGTCTCAGCCGAGCACCTGTTGATGATCCAGATCAAACTGAAGAGGAATGAGATGAGCGTACGGTCATGGCTGTTTATATTGCATCGGTTTGTGATGACAGAGAATTTTACGATGACGGAAGAGTTGTTGACCTTATTGTCGACGAACTTCAGGAAACAGCACGAAATGATCTAGATTATGTAAAGCTGGTTCATGCTATAATGGAGGACACCGTTGAACATGACGATTCACCACCATGTGTCAAGCAGTATAAAAGTATAAGGCATGAATTATCTATAGATGGTGATCTTGTCCTGTTTGGAAAAAGGTTACTTATTCCGAAACAAAAGAGGAAAGAGGTTTTGGAACGACTACATGCAGCCCATCAAGGAATAACCAGAACAAAGCAGCGAGTTCGATTGTGCGTATATTGGCCAGGTATCACCAATGACATAACACAAATGATAGAGAAATGTGAAGTTTGTCAACGCAATTTGCCAAGCCTGGGGAAAGAAACTCTGAAAACAGACCCTTTGCCAACACGTCCCTTTGAAAGTGTGTCTGCAGATTTGTTCTACCTAAAGGGCCAACATTTTTTGACTTACGCCGATCGTCTAAGTGGATATCCTATGGTCCAACAATGGAAGGACAGCCCATCGGCAAAACAAGTTTGTAATGCAATGATCAAAATGATGTCCTTTACAGGTTACCCTCAACGGATACGTACAGATGGGGGACCTCAGTTCAGCGCTACGGAATTTCAGAGATTCTTGAAGGGAAGAAGAATCAAATGGAGTCCAAGTTCACCTCATTTTCCCAGTAGCAATGGACACGCCGAAGTTATTGTGAAGAAAGTGAAGAATCTGTTGACCAAACTTGAAAATACAACGATGAATGAGCGATTTCATGAGGCTTTGCTGGAATTAAGGAACACCCCTAATGCAGATGGACGTAGCCCAAATCAAGTGGTGTTTGGACATAATCTTAGATCTTTGGTTCCATCTCATCATAGCGCTCTCATATCTGATAATCGTCAGGATATCGAAGCAGCAGAGATGAGGAGGAGAGAGAAAGAGAGGATTAATACTAGACGTTACAATGCATCGGCAACAGATCTTAAAGTGTTTATCGTAGGAGATAAAGTCCGAATACAAGACGCTGCAACGAAAGAATGGGATAGGATCGGTGAAATCGTCAAGGTCGGACCGAGAAACATATGCTATTTCATCAGGCTTTCATCAAGTGGAAAACTTTGTTGGCGTAATCGTAGATACCTTCGAAAATATCATGGCGGCGATATTAAAGAGGAAACGTATATATCTGTAGACGAACTCGAAAGTGAAGGCCCAAGACGAAGTAACAGACTGAGGAAGAACACTGTACGCTTTGTATTGTAAATCATTATTTATGTATATGTACGATGACTCGAGTAATGTTTAAAAAAAAAAAAAAAAAAAAAAAAAAAAAAAAAAAATTGTTGTATACTTGAGTCGTTTGTTGTATAATTATGTATGTCCGCTCGATGGTAATGGTTGTTTATTGTTGTTATGGGGAACTGCTGTTATGGTTTTATTATGGTTTGTACTGTTAACGTTTTCTGATGCTTTCTATATAACAGCGAGTCTAGTTTCTGTAACTGAATTGTCAGTATCACTATGGATCCTTGTCTGGGAATAAACTGCACTTGAAATATACCTCAACGTTTATTTGGACCTGGAATGATATATTACACTAATCAAGTAAGTCTAACCCTCCCATTCCTTGATTATATTTCAGAAGCCTCGTTCATTATGAGAATACTACATTTACTGAAAGAAGAAGAAATATCTCCTTTTTTGTATTTGAAACTACTGTTTCAATTTTATCTTACCAATAACAAGCTGTGATAGATTGTGCGTTTATGGATAGAGTCGTGCATATCGTCTTTCATGCTTCTTCTTTTTAGAAGAAATTATTATTCTTAACGTTAAACTTCTAGTAAGAGTTTCACGAAAGTTAACATTTTCTTTTATGAATGGTAAAACAATTAGAAGACCTGCATAAAAAAGTAACCTACCTATAATGTGTTTTAATGTTTGTGTTATTGTTTCACCGGCGTTAAAAGTCTTTTTCATAGTCAGACCTGGTGTAAATTTTTCATGAGTCATGTCAGTCTGATTTTGATTAGTGGTTTTAATTATAAAGAACAAACTATTGTTCCTTGGAATTATTTACAGGTTATCTTAAGGGAAGGTAGTAGGTGAGCCAAACACCAGCCACCTGTTGAAATACTACTACTTGGCTTACTTCATACTATACATAACTTTTCCGGCCTATAACATACCGTTCCGAATTGCAAAATATTATTCAATGATTACTAATGGCTGTGCTCACATTACCGGACCTTCACCGTATTAGAACGGACCTTCACCTGTAGTTGCAGGTTGAGTTTCTCACCGAAAATATTTTACAGTAACGGAATTTTAAAGGGCTTTTACGGAACCTGTTAGTGCTGTATAGTGTGAATGGGAGACCTGCACCGATACAGACCAGCACCAGGATCTTACAGGGTGCTGTTGCAAGGGCCCGTGTCTTGCATAAAGCAAGGCAATCTTTACAGGACAGAACAGAACACCAGCATCTAATGGAGATCTGTAACACCTGAAATTGCGTCGTCTTTTCATGCACACCAGATGGACGAAAAACAAAAAATATAATTCTTCTTACGTTAAATCACGTGTGTATAACATGTTAAGTCAAGATTATAGCAATGATATACAGACTGAAAAAATATGGACTGAAATCCACAATAACAATTATTTTAGAATTGAAAACATAATCAAGAGGGAATTACATGTAAATATACACAGATAGATATTTACACGTAAACACATAAGTACATACAGTATAGAGGAAGAAAAAATCATAAATATTTTATTTAAGTTTATCTTAACTACTGTTGAGAGAGAGAGAGAGAGAGAGAGAGAGAGAGAGAGAGAGAGAGAGAGAGAGAGAGAGAGAGAGAGAGAGAGAGGGAGAGAGAGAGAGAAATAAGTTTTCTCGATCAGTAATACAATTTACGCTACCTCAGTGGGTCATATCCTTACAGAGAGGAATTTGTTAAACAAATTCTACATATCATATCAAAGAGAAATCCCAAAATTTGATTTTCGTATGCGTTTCCCTGCAATTTAGGCCTACATGTTTGAGACAAAACTGTTGGGATAAGTTTCAAATCTTCCAGGGAACACCTGACAACCAAAGTAATCTGGTAATGTAAAATAAGAAGAAACATTTTGCTCCATTTTGCATAATCATTGCATTACATTCAACCTTAGAAGATTTACAATGTTGAAATCATATTTTTCGGTATGGTAGGTAGCATGTTTTCAGACAAAATATAACCATATATTATCTATTCTGGTTAAGATATGGCAATGCCAGAGTATATGATATACTGTATAATTAGATTACTAGTAATACAGAATGAAAATTAATGATAAATGTCTATGAGAGATTTTTGAGGAGAGTGTCATTATTATTAGTTTTGAATAACTACATTGTTTATTAGGTAATTGTGAAAATATTTGTAAAGTAAAAATATCTTGTGCAACCCTCAGTGTGTTGAATGTTTTGGAATGAAAAATTATTGCAGTTTAAAGAATTACAATCGTTGCCTTTCAAATTAGATTTACATTCGAGAACAAATCGTAAAGGTAGTATGATTTTTATCATGACGAGAGTATAGATATAAAATTAGACTAAATTAAAATACGGATAAGTTTTCTTATTTTAAGGCTAGAGTATATTCGATCATGAAAGATATTTTGTTAATTGAACTCTCAAGTTATCGTATTTTGGTGAATATTATTGAGAGCTGTCATTTATCAAAAAAAAAAAAAAAAAAAACAAGTAATAATCTATAAGAGGAAATTGTAAATCACTGGTTTTGAGCGAATATTTCACGGAATTTCATTTCAAAATATAAACCTATTGCCTGAAAGTAAATGCATTGTTTTTACCAGTGATAAATAAAAAGAAAGTGCCAGTGTCTGCTGCTATATCCACTGCTTTACACACGAGACTGTGTCGGACATTGAACAACCACTCAGGTTCCGGATGTGAATCAGCGGAGGATCAATTGCATGTGCCGATATATCAGGAATGGATTTACCGCGTTGTCGTGAGCTTCCAGTTGTGAAGCAACATTTTACTTTGTAAAATAAGCTGACTTTTATACTTGAGTATGTTTGACTCCAAAACTAATAATTTTCATATATGAAAGCACAAGAGCATAACAGTATATATTAGGAGGTGTCGCAAGGATCTTAATTTTAACTTTTGCGGGATTGTGTATATATATATATATATATATATATATATATATATATATATATATATATATATATATATATATATATATATATATATATATATGTGTGTGTGTGTGTGTGTGCGTGTGTGTGTGTATGTGTGTATATATATATATATATATATATATATATATATATATATAATAGAGGACCATATATTATGCTTCAGAGAATATGAAAGGAACAAAGAAAATAAAGTTGGTTTTCTTGTCAATAAAAATATTACAGCTAACATACGAGAATTTTATAGAACTAGGGATTAATTATCAAACTAAATAGGAAGTATAAACTGAAGATCATTCAAACGTATGTACTAACAACATCCCATAGAGAGGAAGATATAAAAACTTTTTATGAAAACCTGGAAATGTTTATGAGAAAACCTAACACTCAATTATCATTTGTATTGAGTGATTTCAATGCTAAAGTAGGTCAAAAGAAGAGAGGAGAACCAGCAGTAGGTAAATTTGGAGTAGCCACAAGGAATGACAGAAGAGACATGCTAGTGGAATATGTTAAAAGAAACAATCTTTAAATCATAAATACTCTTCATAAAATCATACAGAGAAAATGGACATAGGGAACACCAAATGGCGAAACGAGAAATGAAATAGATTCTATTCTCAGTAAAAGAATTCAATTTAGTTAAAGATATAACAGTGTTAAACAATTTAAAGTCAAGCGATCATAGAATAGTGAGAAGCAGAATTTGTTTAGATCTAAGGAAGCAGAGAGAGAAACTGATTTTCAGAAAGAAAATAAACACTCCTTCAATACGAGAATAATCAGAGGAATTTAGTCTAGTAATATAAAAATAGTCACTCACAGCTACATGATGATATGAAAGCCTATTAAGAAGAAATGAAGAACAATTTCACAAAATTTGTATATAAATCAGCACAAGATATAGTAGGACGAGCTCCTAATCAAGGTCAATGAAAACTACCAAAAAAAGACTGAAAACTTTTTAAAGACAAGATTGGAAATGGGGGTCAAATCCAAGATAGATGAAATTGAATCAGCAAAACTATCCAAAACAAATAATAAACAAAAAACCCAAAATATTCGTAAACACAAACAGATCAAAATTGAGGAAACACACAAGAAAGAAAAAAGCATCAGTTATGGAAAGATACTTGGAACAGGGTCCCAAAAGATGTTTTCTTTAAAGGATGAAAATGGAAATATTATCCACAATGGAGGTAGAGTGGTAAAATTGTAGAGGGTTTCTATACAATGCTATAAAATAATGATATAAGAAGTAACTTCAACAATAGAAATAATGAAACACCTGACCCAGTGCCAAACATTGCAGTACGAGAAGTAAAGAAAGCATTAAAAAGCATGAAAAGAGGCAAAGCATCAGGAGAAAATGGTATAGCAATTGATCTAATAAGAGATGGAGACTATATAATAGTAGTAAAACTAGCTGAACTCTACACCAAATATCTGCTAGAATTCTGTATTCCTACAACTTGGGAAAACTTTATCATTATAGTAATTGACGAAAAAGGAGACACAAAATACTTAAAAATAATACAGCGTAGTAGGTTTAATCTCCATAATATATAAAATATTTACAAAGATCACTTTAGGCGGAATAGAAAGGCAGCTAGACTTGAATCAACCAAGAGAGTAGTCAGGCTTTAGAAGTCGCTATTTTACTGACCATATCCATGCAATTAATCAGTAAATGGAAAAAAAAAATAACACAGTAAGAAAAAAAGCTCAGCAGTGATTGAAGCTTTTAAAAAAGAGAATTGAAGAATGGTAGACTAGAACAGGGTGGTCCAACCTCAGGCCCACGGGCCAAATGTGTCCCGCCAGGGAATTTGTTGTGGCCCTCCAACACTGACCTAATTACGCAGTATGATTTAATTTGCTGAAACCTTACTGGACCTAAAATGATCCCTCTAGAATGCTTAAAAAATATAGTTAATGAACCGAAATTAAAATCATGCATATCAGTACTCTCTCTCTCTCTCTCTCTCTCTCTCTCTCTCTCTCTCTCTCTCTCTCTCTCTCTCTCTCTCTCTCTCTCTCTCCATAACGTTCAATGCCAATATTTAGTTTACTTTTGACGGTAGAGAGTATGAAAATAATAACAGTAACAAATATAAATGTAAGGAGATTTAATGACAGCCCCGTCAATAGACCCATGATGGAGCCCCTAAGTTTCGAATTGTTTTTAGCTTACCTCTGTTTTGCAGTTAAGTACTATTGTTCGTAACGTCTTTTCATAATGTGTCAAAGTAAGAAAATAAAGCGCTCTAAAGTGAACGGAGCATATGATATGAAGTGGGAAAAAGAATGTTGTGTGGCAGGAAATTCTTTTTGTTGTTAAGAAGTATGTCGTCTAAATGAATTATGAGGTATTGCACAACGAAATGTATGCTCAATTTGTGGGAATGTCACGAAGTGATATATTGAATATCTTGAAGGACAAACTTCTACAGCAACAGTATGGGCTACATAACTCTTAATTAGTCTTACTGCTTCATATGAAGTTGCTCTGGTGCTTATAAAAAAAAAATAATAATCATTTATAGATGGAGAATAAATGAAGCAGTGTGCAGTAAAATAGCACAATAGTTTGCAGAAGAAAAAGTACCTGGTAACAAAGAAATTGGAAAGTGTGTCATTATCTTGCCAAACAGTCGAAAGAGGAGGGACTAAATATGATCGGCCTGTTCTCTTGAATCTTGAAAAATGTAATGAAACATTGCAAGTACTTTTCACTTGATTTATATGGCAGCACTGATGTGACACAAGCCAGTTGTTCATATTGGCCGTCACCACTGACGAATATTTTATGGTATACGAGGAACTTGTCAAAATGCAGTCATTGAATGATCATATAAGTTTCCCTCAAATCCTTGGTCAATGAATTCGGAAGGATTAAAAAAGTGTTCCTGCATTGTAACGGATGGGGCAAAAGTTATGGCAGGCAGTAATATGGGGTTAGTTGGTCTTTTAAAGAAGTATTGAGTGCATTGCATCACACTGCACTGCTTTACTCCCCAATAGGGCTCATGAAGCAGAATGTTGCAGATGAGTGATGTCATGACATGTGATAAAAGTATTGTGAATCTAATCAGAAGCAGAAATAGTTCCTTAGGCAGAGAATATTTATATCATTCCTGGGAAAAACTAAACACAGATTACAGTGATCTACTACTATATTTTTGTGTTAGCGGTATGAGTGCTGAAAAATACTCCATTTCATTTCTTTAAGGGGAAGATATTCTACCATTTCTACAAAATCAGCATATTAGTAATTCATAATATCACCAAATTCAGCTACACAATAAAGACATTCTTTGCCCCCAAACTATTCTTACAGAGTTAACTGCCTACCTGAACGTACTAAACATGGACGTACAAGGATAATTACAGAATTTTTTCAAGCTAGTAGGAAATTATAATTATCTTCGTAGAAAGCTACAACTTTTCCGTGAGTTATTCAAGACACTTTTCTGCTTGTCATGAATTATACAAAAATAATGGAACAGACTTCTTATCTTTTTTGGAAAACTTGAAGGAATATATTGTGAGTTTAAAACAAGATTTAGATAATTTGAAAAATTGAGGTACAGACACCTTGTGTTCAACAATCCCATGGTAGCCTGTGTACTCCATCCTTTTTACCTGGTCATTTGACAATATATAATGTCTATAATTAAAAGCTATAATTGAATTGAAATAACTCAAGTGTTTATATATATATATATATATATATATATATATATATATATATATATATATATATATATATATATATATATATTGTGTGTGTGTGCGCGTGTGTGTATGTTTGTATGTATGTGCTTGTATGTATGTATGTATGAATGTGTGTGTTTGTAGGTTTACTTTGATTTTACAGTGTTTTGAAGTTAAACAAGAATAGAACTATGCACGGTTCTATTTTGTTCTTTACTTATGATTAGAAACTATTGCTGAAGACTAGTATCTGAGTTGTTTTTATTGATTTTATCTTTTTGTATATCATATGTACTTTGTTATTTGAAGTTCCATTTAAACAGAAATATATAAGATTGTAATATCTAATCTTTAACTTATTTTTTTTTTTTGTCTTGTTTCGAAACAAAAAACTGATTTTGAGCGAAGCGTAAAATCTATTTTTGGGTTGGGTGAGGTAGCCATGTCGTCCTGATGGAAGTTCCTATAAGGTAGCTTTCTAGGGTATATTTGACTACAGTGATATTCCCAGAGAAATTTACCGTAAGGTATCCAGAATTCTAACTCCTGGAGCGAATATCCCTAAATAATCTCACAGGGATATCGCATAAGATCAGAGGACGTATTCTTGACACGTCACATAGCTATCTTCGCCCCGAACATTATTAACGCTTCGAGGGGGAATAGTGACAAGAATCTGAAACGAGAATGAAAAGAGAGCCGCTCATAAGGAATCTCTCTTACTCCGTTTCCAGTGTGTATCTGATGAAGGCGGTAGCGCCCTCTTTATTCCTTGTAGCGATATACGAGGTGGTACAGATACTGTATTATAGGGAGGGGTCAACAAGCCCTTTTACAATACAAGGAAGGGCTGGTCCATCAGGACGACATGGCTACCTCACCCAAAAATAGATTTTTCGCTTCGCTCAAAATACGCTTTTTGGACTCAGGCCATGTCGTCCTGATGGAAGTTTACCAGAGCATTACTGTATCTGTGGATTTCCAATCAGTGCCGTACTCTCAAGAAAGTATTTTCCTGGTCCATCTAAACCTAGAGACCTATGATGTTACCGTCATACATCATTTCATCTAAGCATAAACTATGTTAGTGCTTCCTGCCCCCTACAGGGATGAGTCATACTAGACTCTGGAAAAGTGTCAAGGAGTACATAAAAACTTATGGATGACAAAATGACAAGCTTGTATAGTGGTCTCGCCCTATACATTATAAAGCAAAGTCTGTATAAGAGTCGGCAAAGTCAGAATGAATTTGTGACACCTTCCTCAAAGTGACCACTCTTAGTAACTATTGGATAATGGTTTTATCCGCATAGAAACAAATTTTGCCTCTTTTCCACCAACCCGTTAGGGTACCACGTCAACCCTTCCAAGGAAGGGTTAGAGTGACTGGACTTTTGCTTGAATCAGGGAACAGTCTCGAAAGACATACCATGATAAAAATATCCATATTTTAATCTTAATGCTCAATACATTTCTAATAAAATTCAATAAATGAACATATCAGATCACATTTATAAAATTTATATAATGTGGATGATATGGGAAAAAGCATAAAGAAAAACATTCAACAGAAAATATTGTTTTATCTACTAGGAAACAGATTTGCCACTTCAATAGAATTATTAATAATAATGATATAGTCTGTATACTGTTTGCATACACTAGCGTAAAAAGCGCTTGGCACAAGTGTCTGTATTATGCTATAGATTACCGACGTCAATGGAACAGTTTGTAAGGACACTTTTGAGGCCTATCGCTCAGCATGTAGTAACATACAGTGACTATACGTGCACCCTCTTAATTAATCGTCCCAAATTAATTACACTGCTCCTTGCAGACTTAAAACAGAAGGTTAAAAAATTCTACCTGCTGCTACCACAGATCTCATTAGTTGCTCCACTTGCTTTGCATAGTACATAAAGAACACCTTGGATGACTACCAGCCGGTGTGCAAACAAGGATGTTCAAAGTCCATAAAATTAAAGAAATTTTATGGAGGAGGCAACTTTCCTTGGATCATGACTAACGGGTGTACTGTCTGGATCCATTCTGCGAATAACACGGGTGAATATTGCCCTTAGTTATAGATAACTTTGAACCCAGGATTTCTCTTCTGAACAGCTGTCCTCCCATAAAGTCTGAAGTTCTATGAAGATAGACCTTTATGCACTCCACTGGACATAGAGATGCATCTTCCTACAGAGGGCAGATTCTCTAGGGACCCCACCTCTTGGTGGGTAGCTTGTTCCTGGTAAGAAACGTTGGGTCTGGAAATAGAATCAGTTCTCCCTCCAAGAACTGGACGTGGCCTTCCTCTGTAGAGAGAGCCACTATTCACTAACTCTGGCCCCCAAGTCGAGTAAAAACAGAAATATGACTTAAATTCAAAACCTTCTAAGCCCATTCGTCATTGTTCATTATTTATACACAATGAGAAATCATATGTAATGACCAAGTAAATGGTCTTTGGAAGCGCTGAAGGGCTAGTTCATTAAGAACGTCTTTAGAAAGGTCGACCTGTAAGGCATATGGTATCTGATTTGTCAAGGCAGGCTTGAACAATAGCATTGTGTAGACTGCTAAACCTTGCTCATGAAGGAGAAGGAAGAATGATGAATAGGAGTCTGTCGGGATTTCTTTCAGTTTCTTCACCTTGACAAAGGATAGCTATTTCTTCCCTGAAGCCTCATAATGTCTTCTGGTTTCCTCCAAAAGTCTAAACCGACTTTTAAACACCGAATCTTTTTCTCATCGTTAAGGAGAGAAAATCATGAGATGTAGGTTCCATGTTTTCTGTGATGGAGCGAAGACAGTCGACTTCTGTACTCGCTGAGACAGGGATGGATCCATTAGCGGAACGAATTTTAATCGTAGTTCCAATGCCAGAGGGAACCACACGCTATTTGGCCACTTGTGGGCCATTATTGCAGCTTTCCCTTTGAAGGATCTCAGCATATCGAGGACCTTCAAAAGGAGGTGTGCGGAGGGAACAGATAGATACAGGACCATCTGATCCATCCCAGGGACATAGCGTCCACTGCCTCCGCCAACGGATCCTCATAAGGGGACACGTAACGAACTATTTTCTTGTTGTCTTCCGTCGCAAAGAGGTCTATCTGCAGCTCTGTGACTTGACTCGAGATGAAGGAGAACGATCCTGCGTCAAGGGACCATTCTGACTCTATAGGTGTAAACTTAGATAGAGCGTCCGCTGTCACATTGCGGAACTCTTGAATGTGAACTGCTGACAGGTGCCATTTCTTCGCGTTTGATGCATATTTTCTCCAGCCTCCTGATGCATCCTTAAGCTGTGCTCTTAGCACTGGATCTGTTATTGAAGCAAACTGTAGAGAGCCCAGCACTCTCTCCTTTTCGCGTCTTGATATCCGTTTGGATTTCAATAGTCTCTTGACAGATCCTGCTATTTCTTTCCTCTTCTTACTAGGAATGGAAAGCCGGTGTGATTCGAAATTCCAGTGGATTCCCAACCACCAAAATATTTGAGCTGGAGAAAGACGAGACTTTTTGATGTTGATCTTGAATCCCAGATGTTCCAGGAACTGGATCACTATCTTAGAAGCTTGCATGCATACTGTCCTGGATGCTGCCCACACCAGCCAGTCGTAAGAGTAGGCTACTACTTGGACTCCTTTTAGGCATAACTGATGGACGGCTGCGTTCGCGAGCTTCGTGAAAATCCTTGGGGCTATGTGTAGCCCGAAAGGCATGGTTCTGAAGGCGTAAAGTTATCAAAGTTATGTAGGGGGAGAGGTGACGAATAATTGGAACGTGCCAATAGGCGTCAACAAGTCTATAGACACAGCATATGCCCAGATTGACTCTGAGTTTTTCTGAGTCCTCCTTTGGAACACAAAACAGCCTTCCTTGGAATTTGATGGACTTATACTTCCGGGTTACTCTTTTGACTAAGAGCTCTCGGACATATTCTTCCAGAGCCGGGGTTGAGTGTTGGAAGAATTGAGGAAACTGAGGTGGAGGACTGCTCCAGCTCCAACCTAGTCCATTCTTATCTAGGCTATGGGCCCAGGGATGGAAGGTCCAGCGATCCCTAAAAAGCTGTAATCTCCCTCCTACTGGAAGTATCTACTTCTGCTGTTGTGGACCTGAGGCATTGCCTCCTTGACCGCGTCCTCCCCTAGATCCCCTTCCTCTTGAAGGGCGTCTAGAATAACCTCTGGCTGTTCCTCTGGCTCTCGAACGAAAGGAAGAAGTCTGCCTTTCGGTTGCTGGGTTAAGAACTGGCGACAGTGTCGCCGTTGGTTGAGGTACCAGCTGGTACGTGGTTGGAGGTTGTGCCACCGTCTGAGGCACCGCGGTCACAGGAAGTTGTTGTTGATGTTGCTGTCGGTAGGGTTTAGCCGGCCGAGAGGATAGCCTAGGCCTTTTGTCTACTACCTCTTTAACCACTTCATTGGGAAAGACGTCCTTACCCCAAATACGAGAGGAGATCAGTTTCCTTGGTTCGTGCCTCACCGCAACCGAGGCGAACACGAACTCTCTACAGGCTCTCCTAGCTTTAATAAAGCTATAGAGATCCTTCGTAACTGTGGCCAGATGGGTTTTGGCCACAACCATGAACATGTCCTGGTTCTTGGGGTCACTGGCCATCGTTTCTAGTGTTGTTTGCAACGACATCGATGCCGCAAGTCTTTCCTTTGTCTCTTGCTCTCTACGCAAGAGAGTCTCCGACAGTTTTGTAAGCGCCTCACAGAACTGGCATTCAGCAATATCAGCTTCTAGTTTTCCGACTGAGAAGGTAAGGTGTACGTCCTTCCAGTCTTCTTGGTCCGAGGGCAAGGTCAGAGATAACGGCTTGCACTCCACCAAGGAGGGGCATGGTTTCCCTGCCTTCACCGCATTTAAGGCAGCCTTATATCCCTTTTCCAAGAAGGGAAAGGCTCTGGTAGGAGAGGCCACTAAGGAGGGAAGCTTCTACTCAAGGCAGGCACCTTTGAGTTAGTGTAGCCCCTCTCTTTCATTGAGCTCGATAGTAACATCTGAGCTTTACTATGGTCAAAAACTATGACATCCGGCTCCGTCTCCTCCTTTAAGGCTGGCTCCTTCCTAAGACGGGCATAGCAGCCCGGATAAAAATCTTTGTTGGGCTAAAATTCCACTTCTTCCAGAGGAATTGCTCCCAACTTTTCTGAGATCACGATCTCCCCGGTTTTCATTGGCATGTTTTCGGCATACCTCCAAGGATTGGTATTCGAGCACAAGAGAAGATCCTTCACGGTGAGCTGCTTCTGGGGCTCATGTGATGCTGCAAGTCTACGTAACTCCAGTTTCATTGCAGCTTCTTTCTCATCATTCTTCCTTTGAATTTGTTGGATCCTCTCAACAATGGAAGAAAGAGTCCTTCCCAGTTCATCTGGGATAGAAGGCGATGTAGAAGGAACCGGTTCTGGGTCCGGAACCGACGTAACCGACACTTTGTTTGTTTCTTGCTCTTCTACTTGATGAGTCTGAAACAGCTCCTCCTCCTGACCTTCTCCTAGAAGGTCGTTCTCAGTAGAATCCGACACCTCCGACATCCTATCGTCCACTTGGATGTCTTGAAGGGCAGCTGAGACTTCAGAATCTACCGGATTCAGGGCAATTGGTATCTCCACCTGAGGCTGGGGGATGATTGCATCAGCCAATGCTTTAGTGAAAAGGTAGGCCCTCATCATCGCATTTGGAAGGTAGGGACCCGAGGTGTTTTTCTGAAAACCCCTCACCCTGGATCGTAACGTTTCCCTGGCAGCATCCCTTGACTCCGTTGACTTAGGGTCGTCAAAAGCCTCAGTAATCAGGTTAGAACAAACTGTACAAACCTGAGCGTCCCAATAGCGGAAAACACCTCTGGAGGCTGTGCATGCAGCGTGCCTCCTGCAATAATGGTGTCCACAGAAGTTCTTACTGCCGACATTACAGAACACACTCCCGCACTTCGGATAGTCCTCCTGTAAAGAGAAAAAAATCCTTGAGTATCAAGTAAAGGCTTTTCACTTATATTGAAACTTTTAGCTTATATAGAAAAGCTATAAAAGAAAGAAGGAAAGACACATTCTTGTATTTCCTGTTCAGTCAATTTCTGTAACCTCCCAAAATTGTAGTTTTAATATACGGGATTGAAAGAATACAGAAAGAACTCACTTTCTATATAAAGAACGGTCTCATCAAAAGGCTGTACAAAATAACATTAAGTATGATAAAGAACATTAGTGTTATCACAAACTCTGTACAGCAGTTTCTACTAATGCAGTGTGTACTACACTACGAATATAGCAACTACTGTACATCGCATGTTATTGTGCCGGCTGGCAACTACCCCTTTATAGATCAAAGATATACTATCTTTAACTAATAGGCAGCAGCCCACTGATTCACGACTGTGTGCCGGCCGGCAATCATTGCCAGCCAACGGCTGAAAACACTAAAACCCAGCTGCCGGCCGCTAATCGTAGTGGCCAGCGAATTCGGGCTGTGATTCCACTGCCGGCCGGCAAAGGTAATAAAACCATGCCGCCGACAGTAGCCAAGAATCAGAGAACCTCTACCTTCCCGGCTGTCGGCTGTCAAGCCGGCAGCCAGGATAGGGGTGCAACACAATAGTCAGAGAAAAAGTATGGATGTAAGGTTATCGGGCGGCATGCCATACGACCTTCCATCCAGAAAGAGTGAACTTATGGAAGGGGAGAATGTTACATTCAGGCTTCCAAAGAATCCATAGTCTGCCGGCTCTACCGACGGACATGGGAGGGAGACCAAGGGAGGTCTGGGGTTCACTCTGCAAAGAATAAAGGGTCTCTGCCGGCCGATACGTAGTGCTGGCTGGCAGAGAGCTGAGCCTGTCCTCCATCCTAACCTATACTAGGTACGGAAGTAGGACTACGTATAAAAGAAAATAAAAGAAAAAGAGGTGGGGAAGGGATAAGGGTCCTGTAGACTTCGTTCTAGCAGAAGACACACTCAGCCGTTAGGGAAGCTCATCCTAACCAGAACAAAGTTAGTTGAAGTTATTTCGCCGGGCAACAGAGAAAACTCATTCTCCTGCCCAAGAAAAACAACACAGGACAGTCTGCTAGGCCCCTAGAAGAAGGAATCATCTCTTACAGATTCTTTCCAACATGGATTAGGGAAGCAAAGCTTCCTGTGTCCGCCCCTAACCTAGCAGAGGAGACTCTTTCTCTATGCTAGGAAGAAGCAGACCACAGACTAGAAACTCTGATGTTCTGCTCTAACCCAAAAGACCAGTCACTCTGGTTATCAGGTCAGGACAGACATATCCTAGAATAGTTATACCTGAATTATTATACAGATAGAACTACTAGGATTAAGCTGAAGGCTTACAGAGGGAGAGAGGGATTGAACTTAGCCTCCGGAGGAGAAAAAGAACAATCAGGGATGTGCGAAAGTATACTACTGTACCTAGACTACTAGACTAGGTAAGATGAGAATCGATTACCTAAATCACCGAAACTCTCTTGTATACAATCTTGGAAAAAACATTCAACAATATCTTACATGTATAAAATATTTGCCTATAGCTTCAATAAAATAACACTCAGAAAAACTTATACCATGCATGAAAGTACTAGTGCCAGCCGTCTAGGCTACGAGCCTCGCGAAAGGCAGGATCGGTACCTCGACCCGTGTCAAATTCACCGAGCTAACACTGACCGAACAATATAAGCATTTCTAGAGTAGCTAAATA
>NC_090748.1:38115001-38129826 GCF_036898095.1 Palaemon carinicauda
TCTAATCATAATCGTAGTCCAGGTCCGCAACAGTTGGTCAATAATCATAAAAAGATAACTTTCCAAAGGAGGAATTACGGCACAAAAATAAACAAAACACTTCCACGCTGGTAAAGAAAAAAATAATAGTAATCCAGCATTCACAAAACTGCCTCAAGTCGCAGTCCAATCAAAAAAAAATTATTTGCCGAAGACATGCACCACTGTCCTAAACCTACCTAAAATATAACCAAACAATCTCATTTATATTATTATTGTTATTATTATTATTATTATTATTACTATCCAAGCTACAACCCTAGTTGGAAAAGCAAGATGCTATAAGCCCAGGGGCTCCAACACGGAAAAATAGCCTAGTGAGGAAAGGAAATAAGGAAATAAATAAATGAAGAGAAAAAATTAACAATAAATCATTCTAAAATAAGTAACAACGTCAAAACAGACATGTTATATATAAACTATTAACAACATCAAAAACAAATATGTCATAAATAAACTATAAAAAGACTCATGTCCACCTGGTCAACAAAAAAGCATTTGCTCCAACTTTGAACTTTTGAAGTTCTACTGATTCAACCACCCGATTAGGAAGATCATTCCTCAACTTGGTCACAGCTGGAATAAAACTTCTAGAGTACTGCGTAGTATTGAGCCTCGTGATGGAGAAGGCCTGGCTATTAGAATATACTGCCTGCCTAGTATTACGAACAGGATAGAATTGTCCAGGGAGATCTGACTGTAAAGGATGGTCAGAGTTATGAAAAAATCTTATGCAACATGCATAAATAACTAATTATGTGAGCAATGACCAACAGTCTTTCTCACAACAAACAGTCAATACACAAACTACCTCTCTCTCTCTCTCTCTCTCTCTCTCTCTCTCTCTCTCTCTCTCTCTCTCTCTCTCTCTCTCTCTCTCTTGGATTTGGCAAACAAAATATAAATAAAAATAAAAACAAAAATTAATCCTCCACATTCCTCCCCCCTTACTTTGCTAAATCCATCTACATTTTCACACAACCACTTACATTATTTTTTTCATTACCTACTCACAGTCAGGAATGGGACCTCTACTCCAAGTAACTGGCCTTCATACACTCTTTCATTCACTTCTTCCTTATCACAATAATTCGCTACATTAACACTATTCCTATCTAAATCCCTATCATCTAATATATCATGTACAATCCCATCTACCTCGTTCTCATCTGGCCCTAAAATTAAACCCATTTCTATCAACAGTTCATCCATTTCATCAAAAACATTCTCAGCTTTAGCAAAAGATTCATTCATGCTACTTATCCTTCTCCTATCTCTCACTCTTGCGTTATTCATTCTTTCTTTTACATCATGTAACTAAAAGCCACACACACTATAAGTATCATTCATACTCAGCCACGTTTCATCTGTATCAATACATTTATCTTCCACACTCACTTGCACATTTACACCCTTGTCATACCTATTTCTATTCCAACTTTTACTTATAAAACTTCCTCTGCTTTCATCCTCACTTAAAGCTCTCGTATTCTTACTTTTCATATATTCTACTAATACCAACTGTTTACCTTTTAGACATAATTCCTCATACATACTAGGTTCACACTTGTTCCTTTACAACCATTTACTCATCCCATTCTCTTGGATTTACTCAGGTACCTCCTTCCATATACGCAACTGGTTGTGGTGTGCCCTAACTCTTTCCACACTACCATCCACACACAACTTACCCAAAACATAACTTAATCCACTCGAACCAACTTCTAACACCTCTTATGGACCTTTAAACTTATCACGCACCTTATATACATTCATTCTAACCTTCTCAATTACTTCTTTCATCACTCTCTCACCAACTTTGAAGCTTTCAAACTTCTCAATTGCTTTCCTCCACACATCTCTATCATCCTCTGACACATCCAACCTCGGTCTTACTATCTTTTCAAAATTCAACACAAACTTACATGGAAACATACATGTACTTTTATGCACTGTTGCATTATAAGCCCACAACGCTCTACCAACATAAAAATCCCAATCATTATCATATGTACTCATCATTCGCAAAATTTCAGTTAATGTTCTTGCAGTCCTTTCAGCTAACCCATTCGCACTTGGCATATAAGGAGTCGAATACACATGTTCAATACCCCATAATCTTAACATCTGCTCAAACTCCCATCCAACAAACTCAGGGCCATTATCATTTAACATTCTCGCAGGCTTACACACACACACATCGGCAACATCACTTGACCAACCATTCTTGAAACAGTCTCACTCCGTTTATCCTTGATAGGTACTGCATACGTAAATTTATTCATGTGATCAACCATAACTATCATTCCCACATGTCTTCTCGCAGTTGCAGGCAACGAAATGCCACCAATCACAAACATTTCAAATGGCTCTTTCATACGCAATCTCAAAGCAGGAGGATTAGCATGCACTCTCTGATACTTCCCTTTCTGGCAATCTTCACACGTAGTCACTATATCCTTATATATCTGACTCAACCCAGGTGTAAACAATCTCTCACGCATGCATTCCCACTATTTATTTTTACCCATATGCCCATATCTGTTATGAACTAACCTACACATACTGACAGCTGGATGCACTGGAAACACAGGAACATATATATGTTCATCCATTCCTGTATGTAGAAAATGATCAATATTCTTACATACTATAAGTCTTTTACTAACTTTCTTACACTCCTCTAAATCAGACGGCCATTCTCCTACTGCAATGCTATTCAACATACATTCACATAATCTTTTAATTTCCACACATTAATCTTGCATTTCTTCCACCTCCTCTTTAGTCAATAGATCATCCTTACTCCTCGTAATATCAACCATGCCAACAAAATTCGCCATAAATACACTATTTTCTGCCATCACAATTACTTCACATCCATTCTTCAGAAGCAAACCACTACCAATATCAACTGATAGATCATGCAATCTTAAAAAGTCAATTCCTATAAAAAAAACTAGTCATCTCATTCTCTCCCATTACAATGAAATTATGTTCCACATACATACTTCCCAGTTTTACTTTCAAACGCACTTCTTCCCAAACTAGCAAACTTCCTTTACCTATCGTATGAATTCTCACACTCGTACATTGCCTTTTCACCTCCTAATTGTACCGCTCTATTTCCTTGATAACAGACAAATTCCCTAATGACACTTGCGTGTCTGTATCAATTAAACTAAAGTATTAAAGTTTATTTATACCCACATACGTCATCATTCTTCCTTTTACACCATGCATACATATGTTTACTCTCCTATCAATAGGGTCATTCTTGTCACACCTATGTTCATCTTCGCTATCATCCATGCTCATACCACTCTGATTCAAGTCACTCCGGCAATCCTCATTCTCACTCAACAACTTGCAACATCTTTCATTACATTGTACCCTCATTATATTCTCCCTTTCAGTCTCCTTATTTGCCCGGTATTGCATCGGACGATTCCACCCAAAATACAAATAAACATTGACACCATACAACATAATTACTACCAACAATACTTTTGATAACAATTCGCCCTCAAGCACACTACCCTCCTCATTATATGCCATTTCCTTCGACACTTCATTCCTAACACTCATTCTAAGCTCATCTACACAAGCAGGTATATCCCTATTCATACCCTTCAATTTCAACTCATTCAACCCATTCAAAATACATTTATACACCATGTCATCCCCTTCAAAACTTTGTACCACCGCTAAATCTTCCAGGACCATTTCAAAATTACTATAATTCTCGCTACTATCTTCTATCTTACTATGCATTCTTGACATCGCATCTGCTATCACGTTCTTACTCTCAGGTATATATTCTAGCTTAAAGTCAAATTCATTCAAACCTCTATTGTCCTCGCAACCCTAGCATTCACAAACTCTTTCCTAATCATGTACACTAGGGGCTGATGGTCAGTACGCACAATAAATTTCACACCATACAAAATACCTTCCACGCTTTCACGCAAAACCTTATCGCAGCCAACTCCCTTTCAATCATGGAATACTTCCGCTCAGCCTTATTAAATGCTTTACTTACATACGCTATCACTCTCAACTGTTCATCTCCATTTCTTCTTTGCATTTGACCCAAGCAACCACCCATACTAATCCCACTAGCATCCCTATATAACTCTAGCATACGCGCATGCTCACTATAGTCAGGAAAGGCCAAAGTGACGTCTCTCGTGGCCTCTTCTTTCAACTTTTCAAATGCTTCTGTCATACGCTCATCCCATTTCAGTCTTGTACTATTTCTATTACCTGTCCACTCATTTAAAGGCTTCCCTATTCCCGCCCATACTAATCCCACTAGCATCCCTATATAACTCTAGCATACGCGCATGCTCACTATAGTCAG
The DNA here is from genome assembly GCF_036898095.1 of Palaemon carinicauda. Taxonomy (NCBI): domain Eukaryota; kingdom Metazoa; phylum Arthropoda; class Malacostraca; order Decapoda; family Palaemonidae; genus Palaemon; species Palaemon carinicauda. The sequence continues at coordinate 38,119,404 of NC_090748.1, forward strand.
GAAAGGCCAAAGTGACGTCTCTCGTGGCCTCTTTTTTCAACTTTTCAAATGCTTCTATCATACGCTCATCCCATTTCAGTCTTGTACTATTTCTCTTACCTGTCCACTCATTCAAAGGCTTCCCTATTCCCGAACAATCTCTGGCAAACTTCCGACCAAATTCAATCAACCCAAGAAAACCTCTCAACTCACGCACTGTACAAGGTCGTGGAAATTCTCTCACCTTACTCACATACTTATCACTCTTCCTTATACCCGATTCAGTTACCACATGCCCAAGAAATTCCACCTCCCCGGCCAACCACGTACACTTTTCAAGCTTAACTTCCACACCAACTTCTACCAAACGTTCTAATACTGCTTCAAGCAACTGCATACGTCCTCAACAGTCTCACTCGTAATCAAAATATTATCTATTAAACAGTCACCTTCTGTCGATCAAACCTAGCCAAAACAACATTAACCCTGGGTCGTCCGCGACCCCGAGCGTAAAAAAAAAAAGAGGTTTTTCTCACGTGACTCACCCCCGTGACTGAATTTGTGGGTGATCGACCTGCAGTAGGTGTCTCGCCTACACGCTCTAGTAGTGTCCAGATGTGCATTGTTGTAGCTGTACTCCTTCCCCGATTTCTGAAACGCGTCGGGGTCGAGCGCGACCGAGTTTACCCTTCTAAGGTAATTTGCATAATTATCAAAGTTATTACGTATTATGAAATTGTCGTAGAATGGTGCAACTTGTATAGGTTATCAGTTGTGGAAAGTCTTGGTGGATTGTTTGGCTACCATGTGCATGATTTTTTTTTAGTTAAAATGTCGTTCATCACCACGAGGACCATTTTACCGCCAGTGCCCCTTTTTCATTTTTTTTGCCAAGTCATTTTTCCGTAAGATATTGCCAAATAGTGTTGTAAAACTTTTGCTTTTTTAGTGTTGGAAAGTGTGTCTAGATGATCTGGCTACCCATGCGTGACTTTGTTTTTGTCAGATACGACGTAGTTATTGATATATTGGGTATTTAACTGCGGTTGCCAATTTCGGTTTTTTTCAATATTTGTAAAAATTTACTACGTAGTAAGGAATTGCCGTATATTATTGATTTTTTTTTTCATGTTTATGTGTTAGAAAGTGTGCGGTGATGGTTGGGCTAACACGTGCATGTCTTTTTTTTTTATCTGAGATGCCGTATATTAGAATGTTGGGCATTTTACCGCGAGTGCCCCTTTTTAATTTTTTTTCATTTTTTTGCCAAGTCATTTTTCCGTAAGATATTGCCAAATAGTGTCGTAAAACTTTTTCTTTTTTAGTGTTGGAAAGTGTGTCTAGATGATCTGGCTACCCATGCGTGACTTTGTTTTTGTCAGATACGACGTAGTTATTGGTATATTGGGTATTTAACTGCGGTTGCCAATTTCTGTTTTTTTTCATTATTTGTAAAAATTTACTACGTAGTAAGGAATTGCCGTATATTATTGATTTTTTTTCATGTTTATGTGTTAGAAAGTGTGCCTTGATGGTTGGGCTAACACGTGCATGTCTTTTTTTTTATCTGAGATGCCGTATATTAGAATGTTGGGCATTTTTCCGCGAGTGCCCCTTTTTATTTGTTTTGCATTTTTTTGCTTAGTCATGTTACCGTAAGGAATTGGCAAGTAGTGTCGCAAAACTTATATTTTTATAGTGTTGGAAAGTGTTTCTAGATGATCTGGCTACCCATGCCTATTTTTTTTTAGCCAGATATAGCGTATATATAGGTATGCGTTTGATTTTCCGGTGATTGCCATTTTTTCGTTTTTTCCCATTTCTTTCAAAATTACTACGTACTAAGGAACTATCACAGAGTAATGATTCATTTAGATGTTTATTTGTCGGAAAATGTGCCTTGATGGTTTGCCTAGCACGTGGCTGAAATTTTTTTTTCTGAAATGCGTATAATAAAATGTTGGCCATTTTTCCGCGAGTGCCCATTTTTATTTGTTTTTCATTTTTTTACTTAGTCATTTTACCGTAAGGAATTGGCAAGAAGTGTCGCAAAACTTATATTTTTATAGTGTTGGAAAGTGTTTCTAGATGATCTGGCTACCCATGCCTATCTTTTTTTTTAGCCAGATATGGCGTATATATAGGTATGTGTTCGATTTTCCTGTGATTGCCATTTTTTCGTTTTTTCCCATTTTTTCCAAAATTACTACGTACTAAGGAACTATCACAGAGTAATGATTCATTTATATGTTTATTTGTCGGAAAATGTGCCTTGATGGTTTGCCTAGCACGTGGCTGAAATTTTTTTTTCTGAAATGCCGTATATTAGAATGGCCATTTTTCCGCGAGTGCCCCTTTTTTTTTTTTTTTGCATTTTTTTGCTTAGTCATGTTACCGTAAGGAATTGGCAAGTAGTGTCGCAAAACTTATAATTTTATAGTGTTGGAAAGTGTTTCTAGATGATCTGGCTACCCATGCCTATCTTTTTTTTTAGCCAGATATGGCGTATATATAGGTATGTGTTCGATTTTCCTGTGATTGCCATTTTTTCGTTTTTTCCCATTTCTTTCAAAATTACTACGTACTAAGGAACTATCACAGAGTAATGACTCATTTAGATGTTTATTTGTCGGAAAATGTGCCTTGATGGTTTGCCTAGCACGTGGCTGAATTTTTTATTTCTGAAATGCCGTATATTAGAATGTTAGCCATTTTTCCGCGAGTGCCCCTTTTTATTTGTTTTGCATTTTTTTGCTTAGTCATGTTACCGTAAGGAATTGGCAAGTAGTGTCGCAAAACTTATATTTTTATAGTGTTGGAAAGTGTTTCTAGATGATCTGGCTACCCATGCCTATCTTTTTTTTAGCCAGATATGGCGTATATATAGGTATGTGTTCGATTTTCCGGTGATTGCCATTTTTTCGTTTTTTCCCATTTCTTTCAAAATTACTACGTACTAAGGAACTATCACAGAGTAATGATTCATTTAGATGTTTATTTGTCGGAAAATGTGCCTTGATGGTTTGCCTAGTACGTGGCTGAAATTTTTTTTTTCTGAAATGCCGTATATTAGAATGTTGGCCATTTTTCCGCGAGTACCCCTTTTTATTTGTTTTGCATTTTTTTGCTTAGTCATGTTACCGTAAGGAATTGGCAAGTAGTGTCGCAAAACTTGTGTTTTTATAGTGTTGGAAAGTGTTTCTAGATGATCTGGCTACCCATGCCTATCTTTATTTTTAGCCAGATATGGCGTATATATAGGTATGTGTTCGATTTTCCTGCGATTGCCACTTTTTCGTTTTTTCCCATTTCTTTCAAAATTACTACGTACTAAGGAACTATCACAGAGTAATGATTCCTCTAGATGTTTATTTGTCGGAAAATTTTGTTTACTTCTTTTTTGATTGAATATCATCAAATTTTTTTAGCTAAAATATTATATTGTTTTACATTTTTTTTTTCGATTTTATTTCCATTCAAAAAATTTTTTTGGAGTCAGAATTTTAATTTTATAGTCGTAAAATAATCGACAATTATCCAGCAACCCACCATACAATTTTTATGCATATCCAAGAATAATTAGATTAGTAAATAACACCTTGAAATTGACATACCCTTCCTACATTTCAAGTGGCAGATTAGGGAGTCTGAGTCAGTGTGGTTGGCGGCCATTTTGTGGACATATCCGAAGCGTAAGTTGCCCTATCTATATATATTCTTGTTCCCTATAGAATTTGTGATATTTTGGTATATTTTTACCTGCATAAATATCATATTATATATTAAATATGTGTATTTTTTTACGAGATTTCTAAGTACTCCAAAAATTACCTTTAGAAATGGCCCCTGATATAAATGTAATTTACAAAATAATGAAGATTATTTTACATATTTCTATTTTAGGATAACATATGTTTATTCCCTAAAAAAATAAGCCACTTCCTATTTCATTTGGGTACCCAAAAAAATTCATGAAATTTGGACAAATTTTTTTGGCCAAAAAAAGTTACCCTTTCTTTCTCATTTCAGATCTTCACCTCCATGGGTCTGACTTCATCCAAAATACATCAATATGTGTCCTAAACATTCAAGAATCAATTCCTAAAAGGATTTGTGTATATATGTATAAACTTTTTGTTTATGAATTTTTATGTAAGGTCTTTTTTTCTACTTAATTTTTTAAAATATTTATAATAAATAGTTTTTCTGCAGATGATTAGTATTTATCTTTACAGTTGTTTTAAGCATTCATTGAAGTTTTTTTGGCAAAAGAATAAAGGAGGTTACTGCAAAAACTGATTTTTCAAGAATTTTTTTTGGCGTCGGGGTCGAGCGCGTCCGAGTATACCCTTAAACGGTTAATCACTTTCTGGAAGGCAGCAGGCGCATTAACAAGGCCAAAACTTAATCTTCTAAACTGATAGTGACAATTACTACTCAAAAATGCCGTAATTGATCTGCTCCCCTCTGCCAGAGGCATCTGGTAATAGCCCTTAACTAAATCTAACTTTGCAAAAACTTTCATACCATGCATCTTATACACACAGTCAGACACTATATTCATGAGGAAACGTTCATTAACAGTTACTTCATTAACATTTCTATAATCAATACACATACGTAAACTTCCATCCTGCTTTCTTACAGGTACAATGGGGCTATTCCAGGTGCTGTCACTCCTTTCTAATGTACACATTTGCTCTAACTCCTGACACTGCTCTTCTATTTCTCTGGCAATAGGCGAAGAAAAAGGTCGGGGACTCTGATATATGGGAGTATCATTACTAAGAACTATCTTAAATTCAGACAGCTTTTACCCCCCAAAATCCTCGTCACCATGACTCAAAACTCTCCGTCTATCCCTTTAACTCCCTAAGCTCCTTCTGCATCTCCTCATTCTCATAGTTCAACCTCTCATTCTCTATTAGCAACCTCTCTTTCTCAACTATCAACTTCTGCTCCCATTCTTCATAATGCCGCAATTCCTCCTCCTAAGCCTTTAATTTGCCTTCCATTGTCATCAACCTTAAATCTAATTTCTTATCCTGTCAGTCCTTCGTCTGAGAGTCCAGCTTAAAATCCCACCTCGGCAGTCCTTGTTCGGGCACCAAAATAATGTGGCGGGATGTTGCAACAACTAGCCCCACACCCTGAATCACACCTACTGACGATTGTCTCAACAAAACAGACTTTCCCCTTACGTTAACTAAACCAAACTCTTAGACAAAAAAAAAAAAAAAAAAAACATAACCTTAAAGCTATATTTCTTAAAACTAAAACAATCACTTAATACTAAAAAAACATTCAAATAACTGTAACACCATTCAAGTAAACCAAAATAATCCTAACAAACTTAAAATTACACCGCACACCAACAAAAAGATAAATTATATGTGTTTATGTGTGGACCTCTTTGTCCACACAAGGGCCAACAGTCCTTCCAGGCCAATGCCACAACTCTCTGGCAGACACAACACTCGGTGGCAGACATAATTTTTCCCACTACACAAGCACTTTTATTAAGTCATGAGTGAAGCAATTTATGTTTTTTAATGCGTCGTCATCATCATCATCATCACCATCACCATCACCATCATCATCATCATCATCATCATCATCATCACTCAGAGAAAATTCCTAATCATAATCGTAGTCCAGGTCTGCAACAATTGGCCAATAATCATAAAAAGATAACTTTCCAAAGGAGGAATTATGGCTCAAAAATAAACAAAACACTTTCACGCTGGTAAAGAAAAACATAATAGTAATCCAGTATTCACACAACTGCTTCAAGTCGATGTCCAATAAAAATAAATGATTTGCCCAAGACATGCACCACTGTCCTAACCTAGCTAAAACATAAACAAACAATCTTATTTATGCCAACAGTTTTTCTCGCAACAAACAATCAATACACTAACTACCTCTCGATCGCTGACACACACACACACTCTCTCTCTCTCTCTCTCTCTCTCTCTCTCTCTCTCTCTCTCTCTCTCTCTCTCTCTCTCTCTCTGGATTTGGCAAAACAAAAAAACAAAAATTAGTTAATCCTCCACAGGGCAACTACACAGACTAGAAACATTATATATTATCTCATTGAGGAAATTCTTCATCTTTTTATGTCGAAAACTTTTAGGGTTACATCTTTATTCTCACCAAGCTCTATTATTATTATTCTTATTATTATTATTATTATTATTATTATTATTATTATTATTATTATTATTATTATTATTATTATTATTATTATTATTATTATTATTATTATTATTTTTAAACTGGTAGAATAACTTGCCCTGAAAGCGATCTGTTGTGAGTAATTTTCTGAAGATTTTTGCCAGTTTATTATACATTTTGATAACGCATTACTCTTGATATATACATTGATAATTGAAAGATTTTAATTTTGAGGCTCTTGGTACCAAGCTAATTATTATAACACATAATAGACAAACTTTCATCCCACTATTTGTACCAATAATGGTTTCAAACAGGAAAATATTACCTTTATTCATTCAGTTGTATTGAAAGTAAGTATTTTGTTGTCATTAACACACAGACACACAGACACACAGACACGCACACACACACATATATATATATATATATATATATATATATATATATATATATATATATATATATATATATGTATATAAATATATATATATATATATATATATATATATATATATATATATATATATATATATATATATATATATATATATATATATATATATATATATATATATATATATATATATATATATATATATATATATACATATATATATATATATATATATATATATATATATATATATATATATATATATATATATATATATATATATATATATATATATATATATATATATATACATATATATATATATATATATATATATATATTATATATATATATATACATATATATATATATATATATATATATATATATATATATATATATATATATATATATATATATATATATATATATATATATATATATATATATATATATATGAATAGCGTAGATAACTGGCACGGGGATTATTAATCAGAGTTTGTGAACTAATCCAATTATTTGAATACACTAAATAGTTATTCCCCTGATATTGAACCTCAATCTGAGGAGCTTCAAAGCTGCGGTGCCATCCTATATACCTTATAGCCTATATACGTTAACATTCGCTCTGTTGGTACAAGGAAACCAGTGAGTAGGTTCTTTCCTCAAAATTCAGATTGTATATAATAAAGAATATATGACTGGACGCATAGATTATTCAAATAGGATACGACTTTACGATTTTATTGCAAATTCAATTATTTTTTTTACATTAAATTGCATCCGTCTTGAAAATTGGCTGTCATCTTGAGATTTCAGTTGACTAATATGTTTTATTAAAAGAACAATCCCCAAGTAGCAATCGTGTCAATGTTATAGCTTGTTTCCTGGGAATGAGAGACTTCCTTGAAAATTTGCTGTTATATGCTCCACTTTAGATATTCATTGAAATATCATTGTTTTCAACACTCTGTGTTGAAGGTTTTCTTTTTTTTTATAGCAATAGCTATTCAGAATTTAACTTTATTCGTTGGAGAAACACTGACCCCTTGCATATTGCATTGCCACCTAGGGATCAGCGAATACTTTCTTGTGACTTAATACGATACTGTGTAACTAATTAACACTAATAAGATTAATTCAATAATGTGCCCAAATTGTCCATTAGGACCCATAACTAATGAGCTTGAATGTATAATACGACGCTCTCCCCCATCAATGTAGCACCCAGGAGACGTCCGATGGACAGAATTTCATCGAACTGATCACAAAGTCATTTGAACTTCCTGACTTTAGAGATTAGACAACTGAGTCAGGGAATATCTGCTTCACCTCTTATTGCTTCGGGGCTTTCGGACAACTCCTCTTTGGAATAAGATTCAACAGATCTCTCTCTCTCTCTCTCTCTCTCTCTCTCTCTCTCTCTCTCTCTCTCTCAGGATCGGAGAAGAGCATACTGTATGTAGCTTAATTATGCGACATAGATTGCTAGTGACAATAAAAAATAACGGCAGAAAAATACAGTACAGTTCTTGCCAGCGACAATTTTTCTTTTAATATTTTACTGCAAAGAAAAGAAATACAATTTTTATATTTCGAAAAGTACAAAATATATAGTGGGATCGACAAATTGAGCATGAAAAAAAAATAAAAAAAAAATAAGATAAACAATTAAGATCCGGAGTCTGATAACAGTTAATACTTATTTTGGCTTTTTTATTATAATTTTCTGCATATAATGAAAAAATCTGAATATTTATTTACTCAGTTGAATATTTCCTTGTATTAAAAGATCCGAGATGGGAAAGGGAAATAAGATAAACGTAGAAATAGCCTTCAATATCAACAAAATTGTTCTTAGTGAGAAGCCTTTCTGTCGCAGAACAGATGAAGGTAACCATGAAGGAATTGGACGAGACTGAGTCTGCTAACTTGATTACAACTTTCCATAACTAAATCGAACTCAGGTTAACGCCAGGACCCAACAGTCCAGGTGTGGTCATTTCTCCTCGATTTTGAAATGGGCTTTTACTGAGAGAAGCATGATTTGCTTTAAAAAATAAAGAAAAATAGAAGCAAGCATCTAGAAAGGGTTCAATCACTATTCAATTGTTTCATAAAATGAAAGCGTAGCAAAGATAATAGAATTCGCCTCGTTAATATCTTTCTCTTCTATCTTCATATTCACGTTAACTTTTACACAATGTAATTTCTAGACCAACAATGTTTGTAAATATTTATTATTCATGATGTTTTCTGATTACTTTTAGTCAAGGCATGTCGCGATCTGAAATTAAGCGTGTATATGAAATGAATATTTAAGAAATTTATGAAAAGGGGGAACCTTCAGTTAAGGCTATATGTGACAACAGATATTTACTGGTCTATCCTTCATCTTTGCTTCATATTGAAGAAACTCATGCTTGACAAAAATTTCTTTTCATATGTCACCATTCATTTTCATTCGCGTCAATATTAATCATGCGCTCATTACGATTTTAGTCTGATTAAACTTAATTTTTCCAAAGCATAATTAAAATTTCCAGCATCATACCCACTGCTCAAGTGGTAAGATATGATGAAAATTTAAAATCCTCTGCATAAAAATGTCTTTGGGGTTCAGTACAATGAGTTATGATAATTTTTCGAATGATATCTTCGACTATCATCTCAATATTTTGGTAATTTTAGCAAAAAATATGTTACCAAGGCATATTGTATATGTGTCAGAGATACCTCCCGCTCATTCTTGGCCTTCCTGTAACTAACTTGTGGTGAATGTGAATGCAGGTGCTATTTGCTGTTGGCATTTTTCATGGTTAGGTTAGTCAAGTGGGGACGGTAGAGGGGATAGTTCCTCAAATAAGGATACGGTAATATAATTATGCTAATTTTACTGTAATTATCATGATTAAAAGCTAAGCTACATAGATAGAAAAGCAGGCTTCTACAAGCGTTAGGGCTACAACAGGCAAAAGTGCCAATTGAGGAAAAGAAATAAGTACACTATATATGAGAAGTAATAAGTGAAAAATACGAAGTATCTTGAGATCAGCAATAGCGTTAAAATAGACAATTTATGAAGGCAGACTTAAAAAAAAAAACAATAAGAAAAAATAACTTCAAGTTTGACCTTTTAATGTTTTAGTAATTAACATGCCAAATTGGCAAAATCATTCCATAATCTACCACAAATTGAATAAATTCTCTTGAATACTATATTATGTTAACCCTTTTCATTGAGAAGGCAAGACTATTAGAATTAGCTGCATACGATCATGATGGCAGAGTCTGGTAAGAGCTCAATGCTAAAGACCGTCAGAATTATGAAAATCTTACGCAACATCCATGAAGAACTTAATGGACAGTGGTGCTAGCTATTATTACCTAGATATAGAATAAGACAATTATCAGATGGATGTTTTTTTCCAACAAATTAAAATGAGATCTAGCAGTTGAAGACCAGACAGTAGAATAAGACTCGAAACAAGGGAAAATTGAAGAATTAAAACCTTGATTTACAATACATTAATCACAGAAAAAAAAAATATATATATATTTCTTAAAGAGGGAGTTTTTGAGCAACAAAAAAAAAGAAAAAAAAACCGAAGCGCTCCTCAAAAGTACATTTTTAATAAAAACCACCTTACCAATATCTTTAAAGGAGTTGTATATAGTTAAAGACACTGTCCTTTACCTAAATAAAATTATACTTCAAGTTTGTTAGGATTTAACTTTATGTTCCATAGTTTTGCACCATGTATTAATTTGGCATAAATGCAAAAGGGGCAGCATCCTCTGTACATAAAACGACCTTATTTTTTTATGCTAGACAACGTATAAACTATTTTTAAGATCAGGGAGTAG
>NC_090748.1:38140326-38150326 GCF_036898095.1 Palaemon carinicauda
TTCCCCGGTTACCCTCGTGTTTTGTTTTCATTCAGTGGAGACTGATACCTCCTATAATGTTATGAAACATTACACGTCTCTTCAGAGACTTAAGGGTAATCTCTTTCCCTCTGAGTGTAGCCTCAGGCTACAACCCTAATAGCCGTGCCTTGAATTTTATTCAGACATGGCTAACTTAGGGTTTGTCCTGCCTCTTCCCTAAACCGTTGGTTGTGGTATACCATTGGGTTTTGGGATTTAGTCAGAATCTCAGTGTATTTAGTCTTATGTCGGCGACCTACTGGCAGGGCGAATGGGTTGTAGGATACCATCATTCCCCTGCCGGCTAGGTGGCCGGCAATGGAGGTTAGCCCTCATTAGCCGCACTTGAAGTTATGGTAGGATACCATGTTCTCCTTGCGACTAAAAGACTAGTCCTATGCCACAGTACTCTGGACTGAAGAGAAATTTTCTTTAGCCTAGGATACGTGACACTGGAACTCTGTTTCTTCTTTGTTGAGAGGAGGCGGCAGTGCCGCCATCCCCTTAACTATTTTGGCAATCTCTGGGGTGGAGAACTGAGTCTCTCCTGTTCCCTGGGATTCTGCCGATACAGGTGGTAGGATTGACAATTTTTGCCAGTTCCTTTCACACTCGTTATAGGACCCTGTTCCCTACCCCGCTGTCCTCTTTTGATGGCTGAGCCATTGTCTTCCTTTAGGTTGGCATCTTGCAACCTTCCTTTGCTGGTGGGTTGCCGGAGCCAGCCAGACTCCCTCTCGAGCCATGTCTTTGGCTGACGGCAGAGCATACTGCCGCCAACCACATCATCTGTCGGCTAGGCTGGCAACTGCCGGCCCAGCCGGCAGCCAAGATGGCTGTCGGTGACCATGATGGCCGTGAAAGGGAAGTCCCTTCTGTTCCCAAGGTTCTTCAGTCCTCCCTAGGACTGCTGCTACAGGTCCTGATGCCGGGGTACTGCCAGCCAGGCCGGCACAGATAGTGCTGACTCAGTTGGTAGCACGCCGACTGTACTGGTACTGCTGGACTTGCCGGCCAGCAGTGTATCGGCGGTACCTTGTCGGCAATAGTACTGTAGCTGCATGGAAGCCTGAATGGTACATTCTCCCCTTCTATTAGAACCTTCTCTCTGGAAAAAGGCAGTCAAATTAGACTTTTACATCCTTAATTACTGTATACATTCACAGTAAGGAGTAGCCTTTTTTCCATGCTATCTCTCTCTCTCTAGCTAGCATGCCGGGTATGCCGGCAAGACCTGGCTATGCCGGCTACATGCCGGCTTAACTACTGTATATTTTATGCAGGTAGCCAGTATATCTGCATTATAGAATATACTGCAGATAGAAAACTACTATATAGTTTATACTAGTTGTTATTTCCAATATATTTTGGATAACCAACACAGGCTTTGCTGAGCCCAATCCTATATTGAATGAATATGATTTCTTCAATATCCTGATTAGAAATCAGTATTAGGATTACCCTACAATATTAAACACTTCAAGGCAGGAGTAATACACTCCTAACCCTTAAAGGGTGGAGCCTTTTTCCTTGAGTCTCTCTGATCAATAAACTCTATATTTTAATATAGTAGGAAGACTACAGCAAATAGGCTGAGTGGGATATACAAATATATGTCTTTATTTTCCTATTCCAGCTGGCTTCATGCTAGATGGACCATACTGTCATATGCTACTATGAAGGCAGCACAATGACTAGACTACAATACATGATGTACAGTAGCCAGTAGATTGCAATATAGACTTACTGCAATTAGAAAACTACAGTACCATGATACAGTAGTATTTTCTGACATACCTTGGGTACCCTTGTACGGGTAATCTGCTGGTATCGTTCATATATTGAATGAATAGTTTTCTTCAATATTCTGATCAAGAATCAGTCATCCTGACCCCACAGTATTAACATTATTTTGGGACAGTGATTTGATACTTCTCTACCCCTAGGGGTAAGAGCCCTTCTACTTAGAGTTACTCTATAGAGAAATCTCCTTGTAGTTAATACTGAGGGGAGGCAACAGCATTTGCTCATAGGGGTACACAAGTATGTATCTCCTACTATCCCTTTATAGCTTACTATCCTAAGCTACTCTATTGTAAAGGAAATTTGCATGTTGATTGTCAAGGAGATAATCCATTGTATACTTATTTGGTTTTCCTTTCTTTACAGGAGGAACACCAGATACTTTGTGCTGCAGTCCTCTGCAAGGCCAAGAGTAAGTATTTTTACGGTCATAATACTTGCAGGTTTCATGCCCCCTGCAATATTATTTCCGGATCCCTACATTATTGGAACCCACAGGTTTGCAATATATGTCAGACATTAATGTCCGAAGGTTTTGAAAATCCCAAGTCTACAGAGACTAGGAATACAGCTCAATATAAATTACGCAACTGGGTGAGAGGCTTTCAAAAGATCTCTCCGGGACCTTTCCTACCTAATGATAGGATGCGTAAGCTACTATTTCCGGAAGCAAGTGAGGAAACAGTAGTGCCTCAGGAGCCAACTACATCCCCTGACAGCCAGAAAACCTTTGGGATTATGGGCAAGAAGTGCCCCAAGGTAGAAGAGGAAAATGTTGTGTCGTAATATCCTCCGCCTATGCCGGCTATAGAGCCATCGATGTCGACATCTTCGTCTTCTACCGCTCTATTGGATAATGTGGTACAATTATGTATCCAGCTGAAGAATCAAATAGAGAGCATTCGTAAACAAAACAAAAAGCAGGAAGTAAAACGCAAGATAGAGCCTCGTAAAGCTTCTCTTGTCGCTTCCCAGGGTCAGTCAAACGACCCTTGAATCAAGACCTACCAACATGCTCCATAACCAATCCCTAGAGGTTTGCGTAGCAGATGCCGATTTCAAAAGGCAATCTCTACATCTCAGAGAAAATAGATGCTGTTCCTTTGGACAAAATTCAATTTTGGCCAAGCTTTGATGCTTTCCCTAATTGTTGGGTTCGACTGAAGTACGAACCAAAGTCAAGAAAAGAAGAGGAACCAAAGGAGGTCTTGATTCTCGACCATGATAAGACGCAGACTATCCTTTCAGGTAGTCTGAGAAAGGCGGGTTATTCAGAGTCCAAGGTATTCTCACTGAATAACAGACACCCTTCCTTTCTTGCTCCTACTTCACTCTCAATCCCCTTTATGGGGAAGGCATTTACTTCTGTGGTCAAAGCGGTAGAGGTGGGTAAGCCATGTCCCACACTCGATGAGTGCAAGCCTTTGTCACCAGCTTTTCCCGGAGAGGAAAAGGATTGGAAGGAAGTCCATTTGACATTTTCATTAGGAAAATTAGACAAGGACGTCGCAAGTCGACAATTCAAGGTATGTCTCCCTAAATTGTCTGATTTGCTCTTGTGTAATGAACATGAGTCAAAGGAGAGACTTGCGACATCCCTTTCTCTACAAAACTACATAGAGTTGTGTTCAACCTACGAAAGTACCGCTGACATGCTCATGGCCATAGCCAAAATGCATATGGCTATCTTGGTGAAGGACCTTTACGCCTTTATGAAGGCCAGGAGAGCAGGTAGAGAGTTTGTGTTTGCTGACGCAACAGTGAAACACGAGACAAGGAAGCTAATATCTTCCAACATCTGGGGTTAAGACCTCTTCCCACACGAGGTCATTAAGGAAGTAATTAAGAACGCCACCATGGAGAACATAAGTCTTCTCCAAAAATGGGGCATTCCTTCAAAGAGAAAATCTTCTGTGGTTGTGGGTCCCCAACCTAAAAAGAAGATTGAAAATGCTGGAAATATCCGGGCTGCTCAACAACATCCCACTATTCCAGTGACCACGGTGCTACAGGCATTAGGTCAAAAGTCTAAGCCTACTGACTACTCGAAGCATAAAGACGCTTCAGCTAGGAGGAACTTTCCCTCAGGATCGCAGGACCTTCGATCCTTCGGTCCAAAGCCTATTCAAGATGAGCCATTGATGGGAAACAGAAATGTCCCTACCATCATTTCTTTACCTTCTCCTACAGTTCAAAACCCTCCTGGAGAAGTATACCTGAGAGCTATAGAGCTTATAGGTGGTAAGAAAACTATAGCTCATCGAGTTCCAGATGAAGGCTGTTTTGTGTTCACGAGAAGGACTCAAGATACCAATGAGTCAATCTGAACTTGTCGCCACTCAACAAGTTCATAAAAAACAGCAAGTTCTGAATGTTAATCCTTCTGAACATATGGACTTTGTTCCAATTAGGGGTGTTCGTAGTCTTGTCAGACCTGAAAGGTCTCCTTCGGAACCTTCCAGTCAACCAACCCCCTTCCTCCTATCTAGAATTCATGTTACAGAGAGTAACATTCATCCTAGGAAAGATACGTGTCGGACTCACAGTCCTAAGTATCTTCAAAGGATTGACGAACTTAGTCACGTCAAAGTCAAGCCTAGAAATAGTTCAGGTATTTATATACCTGATCAAGAGGCTGGAGTGGGAAGCACCCGAAGTGTCCGGCCAATGTGCATTCAAAGAGATGACCCGGTTCCTGGGACATCACGGATGCAAGATAGGCTTCTAGAAGTCTCGACTTTCTCCAGCTCAGGGGCTTCGATGTTTAAAAAACCATTGAAGACCTCAGTCACATCAACTCTCCTCTCCTTTGGAAATATAAAAGGAGCTCGTGAGGTCTGTCAAGAGACTCAGTTATTCAGTCAGAATACCAAAAACGCCAACAAGGAAAAGCGCTAAACTTTCCCCAGTTCGCTATAGTGACAGACCTGGTGCTAGCACAATGGAAAGATGCGTTAAGAGCTTGCAGAAAACACGCATCAAACGCTTGAAGAGATTAACCCTGGATAGGTACGGTCCTCGGACACCCCTTTAAGGGTATACTCGGACGCGAACGACCCCGACGCCAAAAAAAATTCTTGAAAAATCAGTTTTTGCAGTAAACTCCTTTTTTCTTTTGCCAAAAAAAAATTC
The DNA here is from genome assembly GCF_036898095.1 of Palaemon carinicauda. NCBI lineage: Eukaryota > Metazoa > Arthropoda > Malacostraca > Decapoda > Palaemonidae > Palaemon > Palaemon carinicauda. Next base: position 38,145,283 of record NC_090748.1, read on the forward strand.
AATGAATGCTTAAAACAACTGTATAGATAAATACTACTCATCTGCAGAAAAACTATTTATTATAAATATTTTAAAAAATTAAGTAGAAAAAAAAAAGACCTGACATAAAAATTCATAAAAAAAAAGTTTATACATATATACACAAATCCTTTTAGGAATTGATTCTTGAATGTTTAGGACACATCTTGATGTATTTTGGATGAAGTCAGACCCATGGAGGTGAAGATCTGAAATGAGAAAAAAAGGGTAACTTTTTTTGGCCAAAAAAATTTGTCCAAATTTCATGAATTTTTTTGGGTACCCAAATGAAATAGGAAGTGGCTAATTTTTTTAGGGAATAAACATATGTTATCCTAAAATAGAAATATGTAAAAAAATCTTCATTATTTTGTAAATTACATTTATATCAGGGGCCATATCTAAAGGTAATTTTTTGAGTACTTAGAAATTCCGTAAAAAAATACATATATTTAATATATAATATGATATTTATGCAGGTAAAAATATACCAAAATATCACAAATTCTATAGGGAACAAGAATATATATAGATAGGGCAGCTTACGCTTCGGATATGTCCACAAAATGGCCGCCAACCACACTGACTCAGACTCCCTAATCTGCCACTTGAAATGTAGGAAGGGTATGTCAATTTCAAGGTGTTATTTACTAATCTAATTATTTTTGGATATGCATAAAAATTGTATGGTGGGTTGCTGGATAATTGTCGATTATTTTACGACTATAAAATTAAAATTCTGACCCAAAAAAATTTTTTTGAAGGGAAATAAAATCGAAAAAAAAAAATGTAAAACAATATTTTAGCTAAAAAAATTTGATGATATTCAATCAAAAAAAAAGTAAACAAAATTTTCCGACAAATAAACATCTAGAGGAATCATTACTCTGTGATAGTTCCTTAGTACGTAGTAATTTTGAAAGAATTGGGAAAAAACGAAAAAATGGCAATCACCGGAAAATCGAACACATACCTATATATACGCCATATCTGGCTAAAAAAAAGATAGGCATGGGTAGCCAGATCATCTAGAAACACTTTCCAACACTATAAAAATATAAGTTTTGCGACACTACTTGCCAATTCCTTACGGTAACATGACTAAGCAAAAAAATGCAAAACAAATAAAAAGGGGCACTCGAGGAAAAATGGCTAACATTCTAATATACGGCATTTCAGAAAAAAAAAAATTCAGCCACGTGCTAGGCAAACCATCAAGGCACATTTTCCGACAAATAAACATCTAAATGAATAATTACTCTGTGATAGTTCCTTAGTACGTAGTAATTTTGAAAGAAATGGGAAAAAACGAAAAAATGGCAATCACAGGAAAATCGAACACATACCTATATATACGCCATATCTGGCTAAAAAAAGAAGATAGGCATGGGTAGCCAGATCATCTAGAAACACTTTCCAACACTATAAAATTATAAGTTTTGCGACACTACTTGCCAATTCCTTACGGTAACATGACTAAGCAAAAAAATGCAAAACAAATAAAAAGGGGCACTCGTGGAAAAATGGCCATTCTAATATACGGCATTTCAGAAAAAAAAAATTTCAGCCACGTGCTAGGCAAACCATCAAGGCATATTTTCCGACAAATAAACATATAAATGAAATATTACTCTGTGATAGTTCCTTAGTACGTAGTAATTTTGAAAGAAATGGGAAAAAACGAAAAAATGGCAATCACAGGAAAATCGAACACATACTTATATATACGCCATATCTGGCTAAAAAAAAAATAGGCATGGGTAGCCAGATCATCTAGAAACACTTTCCAACACTATAAAAATATAAGTTTTGCGACACTACTTGCCAATTCCTTACGGTAACATGACTAAGCAAAAAAATGCAAAACAAATAATAAGGGGCACTCGCGGAAAATTGCCCAACATTCTAATATACGACATCTCAGATAAAAAAAAAGACATGCACGTGTTATCCCAACCATCAAGGCACACTTTCTAACACATAAACATGAAAAAAAAATCAATAATATACGGCAATTCCTTACTACGTAGTAAATTTTTACAAATATTGAAAAAAAACAGAAATTGGCAACCGCAGTTAAATACCCAATATACCAATAACTACGTCGTATCTGACAAAAACAAAATCACGCATGGGTAGCCAGATCATATAGACACACTTTCCAACACTAAAAAAGCAAAAGTTTTACGACACTATTTCGCAATATCTTACGGAAAAATGACTTGGCAAAAAAATGAAAAAAAATGAAAAAGGGACACTCGCGGTAAAATGCCCGACATTCTAATATACGACATCTCAGATAAAAAAAAAGACATGCACGTGTTAGCCCAACCATCAAGGCACACTTTCTAACACATAAACATGAAAAAAAAATGAATAATATACGGCAATTCCTTACTACGTAGTAATTTTTACAAATATTGAAAAAAAACAGAAATTGGTAACCGCAGTTAAATACACAATATACCAATAACTACGTCGTATCTGACAAAAACAAAGTCATGCATGGGTAGCCAGATCATCTAGACACACTTTCCAACACTAAACAAGCAAAAGTTTTACGACACTATTTGGCAATATCTTACGGAAAAATGACTTGGCAAAAAAATGAAAAAAAATGAAAAAGGGGCACTCGCGGTAAAATGGTCCTCGTGGTGATGAACGACATTTTAACTAAAAAAAAAAACATGCACATGGTAGCCAAACAATCCACCAAGACTTTCCACAACTGATAACCTATACAAGTTGCACCATTCTACGACAATTTCATAATACGTAATAACTTTGATAATTATGCAAACTACCCTAGAAGGGTAAACTCGGACGCGAACGACCCCGATGCGTCTCAGAAATCGGGGAAGGAGTACAGCTACAGCAATGCACATCTGGACACTACTAGAGCGTGTAGGGGAGACACCTCCTGCAGGTCGATCACCCACAAATTCAGTCACGGGGGTGAGTCACGTGAGAAAAACCTGTTTTTTTTTGACGCTCGGGGTCGCAAACGACCCACCGTACCTATCCAGGGTTAAAAAAGACTGATATCGGTCCCTCTTTAATCGCTTCTCTAACAAAAATTAGAGCACAAAAGTCCCAAGATTCCGCTGGTCCTTTCATGGGTGGGGAAGCCCCCTCCACACAGATCAGGCTCCCTACGACTGATCTGGGACACCGAAGCGATAATAAGACGTCACATTCGAACGTCTCATTTAGTCTTGGTGAAGTTACCCATCCCTCTCTTAAAGGGAGGGCACCTACCAGCAGTTCATTTACAACTGATCCACGATATGACGGTGGATACTCTATTTCGATACAAACCGATAGAGTTGGAATGGTCCATGGGCACAGACATATTCCCTCCCAGATGGGAACAAGTCCCGGAACTGCAATTCGACCTCTTCATCATGAGCGTCTTCAAGAAACTACCTCGCTATATAGCCCCATACGAGGATCCTCTAGTGGGGCTGATAGACTAGATGAGGCTGGTCCTAGCTCTGACCCTAGGTATATTTCCGAAGATTCAGAAATTAACTGCCTTCGTTCTATCACAGAGAACCCAAACCCTTCATTTCATGATTTTCTCGCTCTAGCGGTTAGAAAACAATTTGGGATCTCAAAAGGCAATATAGAATTCTTAGAAGAATACAAGGCCAAGTCAACTAGAAGACAATATGAGTCTTCCTGGAAAAAGTGGGTTGCGTTTGTCAAAGCAAAAGGACCGAAAGAAATTTCAGTGAACTTCTGTCTGTCCTTCTTTGTCCAAATTCATAGCCAAGGTCTGGCGGCCAATACGATAAATACATGCAAGTCAGCCTTGACTAGGCCTCTCCTATATGCCTTTCAAGTGGATCTGGCGAATGAAATCTTTAATAAGATTCCAAAGGCATGTGCTAGGCTTAAGCCCGCGGTACCACCAAAGCCCATCTCTTGGTCTTTGGACAAGGTCTTACATTATGCCTCATCTGTGAACAATGAAGATTGTTCTCTTAAGGATCTAACCCAAAAGGTTATTTTTCTGTTTGCTATCGCCTCCGGAGCTAGAGTTAATGAAATCGTGGCCCTATCCAGAGATGAGGGTCACATTCAGTTCACAGAAGTGGGAGAACTGAATCTATTTCCTGATCCATCCTTTCTCGCTAAAAACGAGCTACCCACTAAGAGGTGGGGTCCCTGGAGAATCTTCCCTCTGAAGGAAGATGTCTCTCTATGTCCTGTAGAGTGTCTAAAGGTCTATCTTCGCAGAACTTCAGACTTCATGGGAGGACAGCTCTTTAAAGGAGAAACTTCTGGATCAAATTTATCCATAAAACAACTAAGGGCGAAGCTCACCTACTTTATTCGTAGAGCGGATCCGGAAAGTACTCCCGCAGGTCATGATCCGAGAAAGATTGCTTCATCACTGAACTTCTTTCAGTATATGGACTTTGAGCGCCTTCGTTCATACACTGGATGGAAATCATCCTGAGTGTTTTACAAACACTATGCAAAACAAGTGCATGAACTGAAACACTTCGTAGTGGCGGCAGGTAGTGTATTAAAACCTGCCCCCTAATTACTGTAGTAAACAGTTTTTGGTTTGGGACCTCACATGTCCTCGCACATGTAACGGATGAGAATCATCCAGAGTGTTCTATATACTCTATGCTAGACAAATCCATGATCTGAAGCAATATGTGGTGACGCCAGGTAGAATATTCAACCTGCCGTCTAATTCTACGATGAACAGCTAATTGACTGGGACTGTCAATTAAAAGGAGAAGAGGTCACCCTTCTTAGGTGTGACTTCTTTTAATTAGGTGTTACCATGATAACACTGGCTCTGTTCAAAATCCCAGGTGTGGAATTATACAGATAGCACTAGTGCCGGTGTACGAAGTACACAGTGCAGATAGAAGTAACCAGTACAGGAATTATGAAGAGAAATTGTTTTATAATTTTCTGCAGTCTGAGAGTGGCACTCATCATTTCTTCCTTCAAGAAGGAAATATAGTCTCTGTACTTGTTACAGGTATAATCCCATTGTCAT
>NC_090748.1:38162826-38167826 GCF_036898095.1 Palaemon carinicauda
GATGAGAGTAACAACATTAAAATCAATATATCTTATATAAACTTTAACAAAACATGAAGAAGAGAAATTAGATGGAGTAGTGTGCCTGAGTGTACCCTCAAGCAAGAGAAATCTAACCCAAGACAGTGGAAGACCATGGTATAGAGGCTATGGCAGTATCTATAAATGATTCATCAATAACATATTAATATTTTTTTTTATTGTATCATTCCATTACTTCAAAAAACAAATCAACAAAATATGTGCACTGGTCGAGCAAACAAATAGGAACGTAGTGAAATTGAATGAGGATATTCATAAGAAGAAAATATATAACAAGAATAAGGGATATACCTAGAACACCGTGTGATAATGAGACTTTCCTTAATGAATAACTGTCCTCGAATATTCATTGTAATTTCATTGTACAGCGTATTTTCTATTGCATTTATTCTCTCCTCAACAACAAACATGGATGTATTATATTCAATATTGGAAACAAAGCATTCTCAACACCCGAAAAAAATATATGACAGAAATACGACACTTAGCAAAAAATTGCTCGTCCTGTCTATCACCTTTTAATATACGATATATATATATATATATATATATATATATATATATATATATATATATATATATACATATATATATATATATATATATATATATATATATATATATATATATATATATATATATATATATATATATATATATATATATATATATATATATATATATATATACATACATATATATATATAAATATATATATATGTATAGATATATATATATATATATATATATATATATATATATATATATATATATATATATATATATATATATATATATATATATATATATATATATATATATATATATATATATATATATATATATATATATATACACACATACATATATATATATATATATATATATATATATATATATATATATATATATATATATATATATGGTTGCTAATTATGTAGATAGGTATGCTTATACACACCCAAATGCATATATACACACATTCAACCTATACCACTCACTCTCCCTTTTCCTAACTACAACCCGGCAGTTTCGGTAATTGTGGTTCTCCAGACCTTGCTCCAGTGTACCTCTCGGAGTACCCATTCACACAATGGTATGATTAATGCCTCTCCTACTACGCAAGGGTAGGGGAGAGACCGAGTGATCATACATATGGTAATCCCACTGGATGTCAAAAAAACATATGTGTATATATACTGTATACATATATATATATATATATATATATATATATATATATATATATATATATATATATATATATATATATATATAATATATATATATATATATATATATATATATATATATATATATATATATATATATATATATATATATATATATATAATATATATATATATATATATATAATATATATATATATATATATATATATATATATATATATATATATATATATAATATATATAAATATATATATATATATATATATATATATATATATATATATAATATATATATATATACATATATATATATATATATATATATATATATATATATATATATCCAAATAAGCCATATAAATTTTTTGATACAATAATGTCTGGATTTTCTTAACGACCTTAGGATCAGAGCCCCAAGCGAAATCACTCAAAGACAAGAGCTTGTGACTGGCCGGGAATCGAACCCTGGTCAGCAAGCTTGTATAGGCAGTGACTAAACTACTTTGCCAAGTGGTTTAGTCACTGTCTATAAAAGCTTGCCGACCAGGGTTCGATTCCCGGCCGGTCACAAGCTCTTGTGTTTGTGTGATTTCGCCTGGGGCTCTGATCCCAAGGTCGTTAAGAGAATCCAGACATTAATGTATCAAAATTTCATATGGCTTATTTGAATATGAAAAACACGTCTAAATGTGAAAAATTTATCATATATATATATATATATATATATATATATATATATATATATATATATATATATATATGTATATATATATATATATATATATATATATATATATATATATATATATATATATATATATATATATATATATATATATATATATATATATATATATATATATATATATATATATATATATATATATATATATATAATTGTATATATATAAATATATATATATATATATATATATATATATATATATATATATATATATATATATAAATATATATATTTATTTATATATATATAAATATACGTACATATATATATATATATATATGTATGTATATATATATGTATACATATACATACATATATATATATATATATACATATATATATATATATATATATATATATATATATATATATATATATATATATATATATATATATATATATATATATATATAAATCACAAAAGCTGACACATGATGAATATGAGATGTATTTAGAAGAAAATTTTAATCTTGAGGGCTTTGTTTTAATCATTAATTCATTAGTACCATCAATAAAATTCACTATAAAAAATGAAGAAAATAACCGTATCCCATTTTTAGATGTTTTAATAGTTAGAGAAACAGATAAATTTAAGTTTTCCTTATAAAGAAAGCCTACAAATAATTTTTCATATGTACATTTTCACTCCGGTCACTCTAAAAATATTAAGCATTCAGTTTCTTCCTCCATGTACCTTAGGGCATTGAGAATTTTCAGCACAGATTACATTGAGGAGGAGTTCACTAAAATAGAAAAAAATGCAACAGATCTTTGTTATCCTAAAGATTTCTTAGAAAAATGTATGAATAAGGCTAAGAAAACATTTTATAGTGTCCAATTAGAGAGAAAAGAAACAATTAATAATATGCTTTGTTTGCCATTTCATGTTTGTTTTTTAGAATTTATACCCCTTTTTGAAAAAACTAGACATTGCTGTAGTGTTTAAATATTATTGTACATTAAATAACATGTTAATTAAGAATAGTTCTGGAAATGATAATAATGTAATATATAGCATTCCTTGTTCAGAGTGTAACCTATTTTATGTTGGCCAAACATCAAAAAGTATACCAGTCAGATTAAAACAACATCAGGTGGCCGTCTCCAGGGGTTCTCTTAATAATGCCTTGGCCTCCCACTGGTTAGGGTCAAGTCACAGAATTGGTTGGTCAAAGACGGAAAAAAGTAATCCATGTAAATGACTATTTCCAAAGGAATATTGTTGAATCATTTTTAATCTCCTGTACTCAAGGTAGAAATTTGAATCTAAGCCCAGGTATGTTTTCCGTTAATCCAGTATTATCCTTTTATCTAAAATCTGACCTCTTCGGAATAATTAAGAAACTGACAGCTGTTGGAGCCCCTTCTCCAGTATAAATACGATGTCTTTGTATATGTATTCTCATTGCTGAGTTTGATAATGTCCTGAGTGGATGAAAGTACTAACTCCAATCAAGTCTTTTTCATTTTTCCTTTCGTGGCTATAATACATACATATATATATATATATATATATATATATATATATATATATATATATATATATATATATATATATATATATATATATATATACATATATATATATATATATATATATATATATATATATATATATATATGTATATATATTTATATATATATATATATATATATATATATATATATATATATATATATATATATATATATATATATATATATAATTACTTATTGATATAATACTATTCAATAATTAAAACACCCAGAATCTGCAATGTTTTGAAATAATGTGAGTCATCCAGACAATTCAAAAGAATAAATATTTTCAAGATGAACACACCAGTTTACATTACTTTTTTATTTTTATTTTTATTTTTTACATGCAACCGTTTAACCAATCCTAAGATAACTCCAAAATGGTAAAATCAATGATATATGATTACTCGATAAAAAATATGGTATATGAATAATTCACTAATTTATTCAAGATCATGGTCATCATTTTATGCTTCCTCGATTGTCTTGGACTTGCGCAGCTAAGTACAAGTCAAGTTATTAGCCTTGCATAAGGATCATCCACTACACTTGTATACCTCGTAGGTGCATTTGGCCAGCTGCATCCGATGCTAGTGGTATTATTGACCCTACAAGTATATAGTTACCATCACTATCGTCTTGCCATCCTAGTTGTAAAGCAATTGGCGAAAAATATATTGGAATTGTATCATGTGTCCAAATATGGGATGGCACATGAAGTGTTGAAGAGCTTCTCAGTACCTTGATTTTAATTCAGAGTCTTGAACACATACCATCTCTATCTGAATTCTTTTTGTGTAACAAATATACATAAATAGCTGACAATGCCAAGGTCGATAAGAGCACTGGTTATGTCTTGAGACTTCAAAATTCTTTTGAAGAGGGTGACCCTTGGAAATATCTAGTAATATTACCATTTGTTAGTGTGTGTCGTTTGGATAATGTGGCTGCATTTTCAAGGCCAAAAATATTGCAAATGTGTAAGTTTAATACGTTGCCTATTAAGTTCTGTACCGATGATGATGAGATTTTCTGCATGAGCGTATATGGATTTATACTTAAAGTTATGTTCCATCTTGATCTGATTGTATATTTTTGTAGTATCAATGTGAATAAATTTGCTACTATTATCACTGATACTATTATTACTGGCTAAGCTACAACCATTGTTGGAAAAGCAGGATGCTACAAGCCCAGGGCCCCAACAGGGAAAATAGCCCAGTGAGGAAAGGAAACAAAGAAAAATTAAATATTTCAAGATCAGTAATAACATTAAAATATAAATATATAATATAAAACCTTCAAACAAAATAAGAGGAAGAGAAATAAGATGAAATAGTGTGCCTGAGTGTACCCTCAAGCAGGAAAACTCTAATCCAAGAAAGTGGAAGACCATGGTATAGGGGCCATGGCATTATCCAAGACTAGAGAACAATGGTTTGTTATTGGAGTGCCCTTCTCCTTGAAAAGCTGCTTACCACAACTATAGAGTCTCTTCTACT
>NC_090748.1:38177826-38182826 GCF_036898095.1 Palaemon carinicauda
ATATATATATATATATTTAATGAATATATATATATATATATATATATATTTAATGAATATATATATATATATATATATATATATATACATATATATATTTAATGAATATATATATATATATATATATATATATATATATATATATATATATATATATTTAATGAATATATATATATATATATATATATATATATATATATATATATATATATATATATATATATATATATATATATATAAATATATACAGTATATATATATATGTATATATATATATATACAGTATATATATATATATATATATATATATATATATATATATATATATATATATATATATATATGAAAATACATTATTTCTTTTCTGCATGAGAATTTATAGAAAACTAGTAGATAATATTTTACATAGACCCAAAATAGTTTGAAGAGTATAAGCTGCCCGCATTTCAACCAATTATTTATTAAGCAATTCTGTAACTAAAACCTTTCGTGCAGTATTCCGATATTGAAAGGGATTTTTGTAGGAAACTTATATATATATATATATATATATATATATATATATATATATATATATATATATATATATATATAGATATATATATATCAATATATATATGTATATATATAAACATATATATATATATATATATATATATATATATGTATATATATATATATATATATATATATATATATATATATATATACATATATATATATATATATAGATATATATATATATATATATATATATATATATATAAATCTATATATATATATATATATATATATATATATATATATATATATATATATATAAATCTATATATATATATATATATATATATATATATATATATATATATATATATATATTTATGTATATATATATATATATATATATATATATATATATATATATATATATATATATATATATATATATATATATATATATATATATATATATATATATGTTTATGTTACAAAGAGAAAAAAATACACTTTCTTCTTTAACTCTCCTTATCTGATTCTACCTTCCATATGCTCCTATGGCAGTAAATTGTATATGGTTTCGTCAGTATGGAAAATGTAACCTAACCTTAGGTCCTTGCATAAAATTATTTTGTAATCATCTTTATTTTACTCATATAACGTAAGATTTTCTTGAAATCAATTAAACGGGTTGAATGTTGCAGCTCATTGCATATAGAATGATGCAATTGTAATTTAAAATGGATAGTATTTATTGAAAATTAATAAAAAAGGAACTGAAGATCAGAATGTATTCCCCACCAATACATTATTTGAATCCCTCTTTGTGAAAACCGAAATATTCCTCTGGAATTTAAATTTCATGAATTTGACATTAAGAAGAAATTCGGGCTGTAATTCTCTTGCTGAAACCGGAAGTGACTTTTCATTTGTCTTTGGTGAATATTTCTTTGAGTTTTTTTTCTAATTGTAATTTTCCGTGTACCTTATAAATATTATAGTACCATTTAATACAATCTTCTCGTAAATTTGCAGAAATTTCGTTGGTTGGTGTTTTTTTTTTTTTTTTTTTTTTTTTTTTTTTTTTTTTTTTTTCTTTTTGAGTATCACCATTTTTCATACTCAAATTCTCAGAAGTAAAGAACCGATATCAATAAGAATTTTCCAAGCTGTCCCCATTAATGACATAAATGGCACTTTTAGTCCCCCTTGAATCTTTTGCTTGTGTTTTTCTCTGGATCCATTATAAAAAATGAATGATCATCAAAGACATTTCTGGTTCACTCTCACCGCTCTTTCCAGCTTTATTGAATATATCTGAAAAACGTCTTAGTTCCAAACACTGCTAAGAGGTATAACTTCCTTTAGCATGTAAATAAAGAGGAGTTATTAGAACTTTGGAAAGTGAAGGGAGATTCACTGAGAGAACGTAGTCACTATGAAATATATATATATATATATATATATATATATATATATATATATATATATATATATATATATATATATATATATGTATATATATATATATATATATATATATATATATATATATATATATATATATAAATATACATAAAAAACTCGAGGCTCAGATATAATACTAGGGGAGTATGTTCCTTCAATAAAAAAGGAAAAATCCAACTGAAAGATGAGAGTTACAATAGAATTATCAACCCCCCCATCTCTCTCTCTGTCTGTCTCTCTCTCTCTCTCTCTCTCTCTCTCTCTCTCTCTCTCTCTCTCTCTCTCTCTCTCTCTCTCTCTCTCTCTTTCAATGTATAACCAAGGTTCATAACTGCGATAAGAAATTCACAACCCAGTTTGACATACATACATATATATATATATATATATATATATATATATATATATATATATATATATATATATATATATATATATGTATATATATATATATATATATATATATATATATATATATATATATATATATATATATATGTATTTATATATATTCATATATATATGTATATATAAATATATATATATATATATATATAAATATATATATATATATATATATATATATATATATATATATATATATATATATATATATATATATACATATATATAACCCACTTTCACATACATACATACATACATATATATATATATATATATATATATATATATATATATTTATATATATATATATATATATATATATATATATATGTATATATATATATATATATATATATATATATATATATATATATATATATATATATATATATATTTATATATATATATATATATATATATATATATATATATATACATATATATATATATATATATATATATATATATATATATATATATGAATATATATATATATATATATATATATATATATATATATATATATATACATATTCATATATATATATATATATATATATATATATATATATATATATATATATATATACATATACATATATATAAATACATATATATAAATACATATATATATATATATATATATATATATATATATATATAATATATATATACATATATATAAATACATATATATAAATACATATATATATATATATATATATATATATATATATATACATATATATATATATATATATATATATATATATATATATATATATATATATATATATATATATACAAATTTGAAAAGGGAAGAATACCGAAGGTGCACAACCTTCCAAAAAGAGGTCCTTGAACAAAACTATTTCCGAGCGCCTAATAAAATTTTGTGATGCTTATTACATATTTCTCGTTTTTAAAATGACTGTTTTATTATTATTATTATTATTATTATCATTATTGTTATTATTATTATTATCATTATAATTTTTGTTGTTGTTATCGTTGTTGTTGTTATTATTATTATTATTATTATTATTATTATTATTATTATTATTATTATTATTATTATTATTGTTGTTGTTGTTGTTGTTGTTGTTGCTGCTGTTATTATTATTATTATTATTATTATTATTATTATTATTATTATTATTATTATTTTTATTATTTTTTGATCATAGCATACCCGTTTATAATTAAAATTAGTAATAGTAAAAGAATTTTCCAAGCTTTTTTAATGTTTTCATAAACGACAAAAGTCCTGAAACTAGTTTTTTTTTTTGAATTTCACAACAAAACCACTAAAATAACGAAAATAAAATTTAATGTTACGAAAAGGAATAAAACTTAACTAGAAGAGCTCTATCTTTGTGGCATATTGAAAGAAATAATCATCCAAGATTAAAACTTCTGTAATGAGCAAGAACTTTTTCTCCTTCGTGACGATCCCACTCCGGTGTTGGCCACGGTCAGTGAGGGCTTCTGCCAAGAGTAGGGGAAATACTTTGCTTAGGCCTTAATTGCCACTACATGACCAAACCAAGACCGACTGACAAGAGATTGGAAATCGAGCTCCTCCTTGACATCATCCAAGAAAATGAACGTAGAGGTGCCCTACGGACGACTGATGCCCTCCAACCCCTACTCTTGGCAGAAGCCCTCACTGGCCGTGGCCAACACCGGAGTGGGATCGTCACGAAGGAGATGAGAGATGCTGCCAAGGCTCTTAGATTGCAAAAAGGCATCACTGTACGCCGTGCAGATAAAACTGCCGCCTTCGTTCTCATAAATACAGAGGAGTGAGTACCATGAAAAACTAGATCGAATTTTGGCTGATACCTCAAAATTTGAACGATTGTCCCGCAACCCCACTGAGGATATCAAGAGGGAAGCAAACATAATTACACAAACCATTAATGCTGCCACCAACGCCGTCCATTTGCCAAATATTTCAGGTGATTTTGGGCTTGGCTAATTATACGGAAATGTAAAAACGCACAAGCACGGGAACCCTCTCCGGCCTATTATCAGCCAGTGCCCTGCTCCTACATACCAGCTTGCTAAGAGACTGAACACCTTGCTCACACCCTATATACCCAATAAATATTGTGTGACATCATCAGCAGAATTCCTAGAAAAACTGAGAAATTCCACAAGTGACCGAGTTATTGCTTCCATGGATGTCGAGTTCCTATTTACTAACGTTCCCTTGAATGAAACAATAAACTTCATAATGGACAGAATTTATAGGGATACAAAAACACCCACTCTCAACATCCCCGAGGCCTCTCTCCGTGCACTATTAGAAATATGCACAAAGAAAGCCCCTTTCACTACCCATAAGTGCCATACAGTATATATATTCAGAAAGATAGTCGCTATGGGGTCCTTTTAGCCGTCCTCTTTGCTAATTTTTATATGGGAATAGTCGAGGAGAGAGTTTTTCGAAAAATCAGAAAACCAGACCTCTATGTGCGCTAGATTGACGATACTTTCATAAAAACAGCCAATCAGGAGAGCATAGAAGAACTTCGCCGAATTTTCGAGGATTGCAGCTCGCTCAGGTTCACCCTAGAGCACAGCCTCCAAGGACGTCTCCCCTTCCTTGATGTCCTTGTAGAAAC
>NC_090748.1:38216770-38221770 GCF_036898095.1 Palaemon carinicauda
CGCGTGTGCATGTGTACACATTCATCTAAGTATTTAGCAACCATTCATATATATATATATATATATATATATATATATATATATATATATGTATATATATATATATATATATATATATATATAGAGAGAGAGAGAGAGAGAGAGAGAGAGAGAGAGAGAGAGAGAGAGAGAGAGAGAGAGAGAGAGAGAGAGAGAGAGAGAGAGAGTATAATAAAAGGTAATAGCCAGGACGAGCAATATTTTGCTAAGTGACGTATTTCTGTCATATATTTCTTCTGGTGGTGAGAATGCTTTGTTTTCAATATTGAATATAATCCATCGATTTTTGTTGTTGAGGAGGGGATACATACAATGGTCAATATTCCTAGCAATGAAATTACAGTGCATATTCGAGGACAGCTATTCATCAAGGAAAGTCTCATTATCACACGGCGTTGAAGGCAGGTCCTTTATTCTTGTCATATAGTTTCTTCTCATGAATATCCTAATCCAATTTCACTACGTTACTGTTTGTTTGATCGACCAGTGTACATATTTTGCTGATTAGTTTTCAAAGTATTGGAATGGTATAAAAAAAAATTTTAATAGGGTATTGATGAATCATTTATAGATACTGCCATAGCCTCTATACCATGGTCTTCCACTGTCTTGGGTTAGAGTACACTCAGATACACTATTCTATATAGTGGAGCAGCCAAAGTGTGATTTTGACTAGAATCATTCATTTGGTGATACAAGCATGAAATTTGGTGTGAATGTGTTATGTAGGTCATGTTTTAAGAAAAAAGTGCTAGCCATCAAGAATTCCAAGATGGCGGCCATTATTTCCAAGATGGCCGCCAGTTAATGGAAAAACAATGTTAAACCATAAAAGCGCTCAATGTTTCACATCTTGGTGCAAAATTATTGATATATTTGCCTTCGTTGGTACATCTCTGGTGAATAAGGTAGATTTCCTGCACAAATAAATACTATTTATACCCTTACAGCATCAAGAAGCATTAATAAACAGCCAAGCAATGTTGAGGATGTATCACTGCCAGATCCAAGTCGTTTCCAATGTGAACTCAAGCTCGAATATGAATGGTTAGAAAAAGTGCATAATACTACGGACATAGATTATTCTTCCAATGTATCATGGACAGCTCATCATGCAAGCCAGCAAAGGACAAATGATTTTGAGACCAGCATCAGTTCTCTTCTACCACTCATCCGAGATCAAGCTCACAGTGTTGCTACTATCAATCACACAATGGACAAAGTTAGGGAAGCTGTAGCATTTCTAAACCCAGGACAAACCCCAGTGTTAACAGCTGATCAGCCACTTTACACACTGGCTAAACAAATTCAGTGGAGTTGGCCAGATAAATATGGAGAGGACAAGTTTGTAATCATGTTTGGTGGACTGTATATCGAGATGACTGCATTGAAGCCTATTGGGTCAATGCTAGAAGACAGTGGATGGACTGGTGCTCTTATTGAAGTAGAGGTGGCCTCTTCTGGCACAGCAGATTCGTTTCTGACCGCTTCTAACGTCACTAAGACTCGGCTAGCCCACCAGATTACAGCATGCAGCTTGTACGCACTTTTGAAGAAAGCCTACAGCAAATACCTTGATGAACACACAGACGATGAGGACAAAGCCATCACATTGGAAGAATGGTGTGATGCACAAAAGAATAAGAGCCCACAGTTTAAGTTTTGGTTCTTGATTCTCAACATGGAGCTGACCATTTTCACACTTATACGAGCGTTTAAAGAAGCAAACTTTAACCTCTATCGTGAATCACTGTCAGAACTGATGCCATACTTCTTTGCAAACAACAATGTTAATTACGCACGATGGGTTTCAGTTCATCTTCGTGATATGCTAAGCCTAGAGAGGCAACACCCAGAGGTTGCCAGAGAATCCCATGAGTAGAATTTCGTTGTTCACAAATCAGAGAGGAGCTTCTCATCAATGGCTATTGACCAAGCCCATGAACAAAATAATGCACTCATCAAAGGAGACGGGGGAGCTATTGGCCTGACAGAGGATCCGTCTGCTCTTCGAAGATGGATGGTTGCTGGACCAGAAATAAGCCGATTGGTATCAAATTACGAAACAGCATTCGGGAGTAAAGATGTAAAAAAATCAAGTCGTCACCATGATCAGTCGCCAAGTACTCAGAAGACGTTCCTGGAAAAAGTACACAAACTCACCCTAGTGCTAGAGGAAATGGGCAATCCATTTGCAGAAGAGACAGATGATCTTTTAAAGCTGGATACAAATGACATAGTAGATCCTTCTGCTGCTCAACTAGTTGCAACGCATCATGAGAGAGGAAAAGAACAGTTCGAAACATTCATGGAGAAGTTGCAGTCTGATAGAGATTTCTTCTACAAGCCAATCAAAAAGAACAATACTGGCTTCTTCAAAACTGGGCCAGAATCATCCAAAGTATCTGAGACTAAAGTACTTAAGGAAGACTGTCAACTGTTTTCTCGCCTGTTTATCTCCTGTCAAACAAGAGGATGTGACCTACAAGAATTTTTCAGACATGAGAACCAGCCTTACCCTCCTTCACTCAGCAAGAAAGGTAACCTACGTGCATGTACTAAGGCTGATTTGGTGTATGTTCTCCAGGTGAAAGTGAGACTACCTGAGTCAAAGCCAGACTCGGATGTCCTCATTGTGGATGGTTCATCACTGGTAAATGCAGTTGTACCAAAGACATCAAAGACGTTTGAAAAATATGCCACGAAGGACATCCTCCCCAAAATAGAAATGTACAGTAGAAAACACAAGAGAACAGACATCATCTTTGATGTATATCATAAGTCAAGTCTGAAGTCAGAAGCTAGATCAAAAAGAGGAAAAGCTATCAGGAGGAGAGTTACTGAAAAAGAGTAAAACGCCTACAAACTGGAAGAGTTTCCTCTGCAACAGTGCTAACAAGACAGAGCTCTTCCACTTTCTTGCTGATGCAGTAGCTAAAATGACTACGGAAAATGTAGTCATTGTGACGAAGGAAGAAGATGCCCTTACGAGTGCCAGTTACACCAATATGAGCCTAGAGGAATTGGCTCCCTGTACACATGAGGAGGCTGACACACGTATATTCTTACATGCCTGGCATGCAGCTACGGAAGGCTACAAATCTGTTATGATCGACGCAAACGACACAGACGTCATTGTGATTGCCATATCACAGATGCCTTCTCTCAAAGCAATTGGCCTGGAGCAAATGTGGATTAGATTTGGAAAAGGTGAGCACACTAGATGGATTCCTATTCATGACCTGGTGTCCATCTTAGGATCAGAAAAGACCAATGGGATGCTATTCTTCCATGCCTTTACTGGGTGTGACGTTGTGTCAGGTTTCAATGGCAAAGGGAAAAAGACAGCATGGCAGACATGGGATGTCTTCAATGATGCCTCTGCCACCTTTGCAAAACTTAGCCGCAGGCCATCTGAGATTGAGGAGTCTGATCTACATGTTCTGGAGAAATATGTGGTTCTTTTGTATGACCGGTCGAGTAAAACATCTTCTGTAGACGAGGCAAGGCTTGATCTCTTTGCGCGAAAGCAGAGGTCATATGACATGATTCCACCAACAAAAAGTGTACTGAAGGAACATGCCAAACGAGCAGCATACCAAGCAGATCATATTTGGGGGCAGTGTGTTAATCGTCAGCCAGAAACTCAGTGTCCTTCCAAGTGGGGATGGTAAAAAAACGGTGATGACTGGGAAGTTGTATGGACAATGCTGGAACCCATTTCCAAGAGCTGCCGTGAACTGACGAATTGTGGATGCAAGACAGAGTGTGGTGGAAGGTGCAAGTGTGTAAAGAATGGACTATTCTGTACTCTACTCTGTAGTTGCCCTTGCCAGAATTCCTAGGAAAAAAAAACTGATGAACAATGAATGGACTTTTGGCCAGAGTAGGTTGAGTATTGTTTGAAATATGGACTCTTAGACACTGGCATATGTAGCAAATGACGTCATTTGGCGGCCATCTTGTAAAATGGCTGCCATATTGGACCCTCAGAATGATTAGTGGTGTTCCCACATCAAACCCAGACAAAGAGAACTCATCAAGTATCTGAGTAAGAACTTTAATGGCACGTAGTACTGCAATATTCTGCCTTAAAAAGGACCATATGGCGGCCATCTTGGAAAATGGCCGCCATTTTGGAAATTCATGTGGCTAGCACTTTTTTTTCAAAATCTAATGCAAAATAAATAAAAATGCCAAATTTCATGCTTGTATCATCAAATGAACGATCGTTTCACTTATCTGCCCCACTAATATAACTTCTCTTCCTCTTGTTTTGTTAAAGTTTATATAGGAGATATTGGTTATAATGTTGTTACTCTTATTAAAATATTTTATTTTTCTTTTTTATTTCCTCTGCTCACTGGGCTATTTTCCCTGTTGGAGCCCCTGGGGTTATAGCATCCTGCTTTTTCAAATAGGGTTGCAGCTTAGCAAGTAATAATAATAATAATAATAATAATAATAATAATAATAATAATAATAATAATAATAATAATAATAATGATAAAACTATATTGGTAAGAAACTTGATAGAATCACCACATTTATATTGAGGGTTAATTTTAATGGTGCTCCTAGATATTCCTTAGCAGTTATGTTCGTTTTTAGGTGATTTAAAATAACATATTTCATACATATATATTATTTAGATTTTCATGTCATTTTGATTTGGAGAAAATATCTCCTTCGTCTATTGGCTATTAAATTGTCACTATGATAAATCACATATGTGTGGGAAGATATGATAGGTAAACTGTATATGTTAATTGTTAAAAAATGTAATATTACGAATGATTTGAACTCTAATAGTAATAATTATATTCTATAAATAAAAACTTACTTTAGTTTCAGTTCTTTTATATCAAAGGAAAACTATTTGCCTCATGCTATTGGTTGCAATAATTTTTTAATTAAACTCGAAATAAAACAATGCGTGTGTGTGTGTGTGTGTGTGTGTG
>NC_090748.1:38229270-38236770 GCF_036898095.1 Palaemon carinicauda
TAATAGTTCAAGTTATATTTTCATTATTTTACACAATATATAGATGTAACGGTCAATTCAAATTGCGGAGTAAACTTACACAATTCAGACTGTTGTAAGTAATCGAATGTATCTGAACATATAAAGAAGAAAAAAGGGGATATATAATCAAAACTACTCATAATTAGTTCTCGAATAGATTTTGCGTTGGGAAATCACATTTTATTGCTATATAAGAAAACATACCTCTCATTGTATCGATGTAATAAACACGGGGCAGCTATGCTCTATCTGAAAGGTACTGTCTTCTAAATTTATTAAATGCGAATAAATAGTTTAATTTTGCATAACCATGAGCAATTCCTCAAATGTATACAAAATAATTGCAGTACATTGATTTTTACAATGCAATATTTGGTTTTTTATATATAAGAAGTAGGACTCTATTATCAAAAGGCTATAATTAATAGCAGAGGTGATAATATTAAAATTATTTACAGCAAATAAGTTCATTTCAAGGAAAATACAAGGACAAATTTTAACTTTGCAATACATAAAAAGACCAAGATATCTTCCGATTTTAGTGGAAAAGCAACTTTTTAGGAAGTAATGAAAATAGTGTATATATATATATATATATATATATATATATATATATATATATATATATATATATATATATATATATGTATATATATATATATATATATATATATATATATATATATATATATATATATATATATATATATATATATATATATTTGGGCTCAAGCCATGTCGTCGTGATGGAAGTTCCTTAAAGTAGTTTCCTAAGGGATATATGTACTACAGTGATATTCCCAGAGAATTTTACCTTTAGGTATCCAGAATTCTAACTCCTGGCGCGAATATCCTCAAAATTTCTCCAAAGGATATCGCATAATATCAGCAAACGCATTCTTGACACGCCTCCAAAGCCATCTGCACCCCAAACAGTGTTTTGCCTTTGAGGAGGATGTGGCAAAAGGGAGCCGTCCAAAGGCTCTCCCCTCTCTCGTAATACTATTGGGAATACAACAGCGCCATTCACACGACGGCGGACATTCCTTTTTTTTTGCAGCGATCTCGCTCGGTGATATTTCCTGGTGATCTAACTTTTCGATCGTTTTACAGGATTATTATTAGGCTTTCTCCATCTTCTTCCGCCTCTGGAAAGTTGAGTATCGGGTCTTTACTATGAGTATATTTTAGCTCCTGTTTCACAATGAAATTAGAGAATTTTATTGTGTTTATGAGCTAGGCCAGTTACTGGAGGCGCCATGGCGCCGTCGTTCGTTTGGCATGTGTTATTTAGATAGCAGAATGACTTCCAGTTTTTAATAGATTTATTTAATTATTTTCATTATTTAGCTATTCAGGTAATTATTCTTGTAAAGTTTCGATAATGTGCATAATTTTTGTTTTCCCCTTTTCTCTGTCGATCCTATAGTTAGAGTTTCGGTGATTTAGGTAACCGAGATCTCGCATAGCCTAGGTAACCTTACCTAGACGTTTTACAATACGTTCAGACTTTCCCCGGTTACCCTCGTGTATTGTTTTCATTCAGTGGGGACTGATACCTCCTAGAATGTAATGAAACATTACACGTCTCTTCGGAGACTTAAGAGTAATCTCTTTCCCTCTGCGTGTAGCCTAAGGCTACAACCCTAATAGCCGTGCCTTGAATTTTATTCAGACATGGCTAACTTTGGGTTTGTCCTGCCTCTTCCCTTAACTGTTGGTTGTGGTATACCATTAGGTTTTGGGATTTAGTCAGAATCTCAGAGTATTTAGTCTTATGTCGGCGACCTGCCAGCAGGGCGAATGGATTGTAGGATACCATCATTCCCCTGCCGGCCAGGTGGCCTGCAATAGAGGTTAGCCCTCATTAGCTGCACTTGAAGTTATGGTAGGATACCATCATCTCCTTGCGACTAAAAGACTAGTCTTATGCCACAGTTCTCTAGGCTGAAGAGTAATTTTCTTTAGCCTAGGATACGCGGCACTGGAACTCTGTTTCTTTTTTGTTGAGAGGAGGCGGCAATCTCTGGGATGGAGAACTGAGTCTCTCCTGTTCCCTGGGATTCTGCCGATACCGAAACAGAGTTTCTTTTACAGGTGGTAGGACTGACAATTTTTGCCAGTTCCTTTCACACTCGTTACAGGACCCTGTTCCCTACCCCTCTGTCCACTTTTGATGGCTGAGCCATTGTCTTTCTTTAGGCCGGCATCTTGCAACCTTATCTTTGATGGTAGGTTGCCGGAGCCAGCCAGACTCCCTCTCTAGTCATGTCTTTGGCTGAGGCAGAGCAAACTTCCGCCAACCACATCAATTGCCGGCCTAGCCGGCAACCGCCGGCCCAGCCGGCAGCCAAGATGGCTGCCGGCGACCATGATGGCCGTGAGAGGGAAGTCCCTTCTATTCCCAAGGTTCTTCAGTCCTCCCTTGGACTGCTGCTACAGGTCTTGTTGCCGTCGTACTGCCGGCCAGGCCGGCACAGATAGTGCTGACTCAGTTGGCAGCACGCCGACTGTACTGGTACTGCTGGACTTGCCGGCCGGCAGTGTATCAGCGGTACCTTGTCGGCAATAGTACTGTTGCTGCATGGAAGCCTGAATGGTACATTCTCCCCTTCTATTAGAACCTTCTTTCTGGAAAAAGGCAGTCGAAAGAGACTTTTACATCCTTAATTACTGTATACATTCACAGTAAGGAGTAGCCTTTTTTCCATGCTATCTCTCTCTCTCTCTCTCTAGCTAGCATGCCGGGTATGCTGGCAAGACCTAGCTATGACGGCTACATGCTGGCTGAACTACTGTATATTTTATACAGGTAGCCAGTATATCTGCATTATAGAATATACTGCAGATAGAAAACTACTATATAGTTTATACTAGTAGTTATTTCCAATATATTTTGGATATCCAACACATGCATTTGCTGAACCCAATCCTTTATTGAATGAATATGATTTTTTCAATATCCTGATTAGAAATCAGTATTAGGATTACCCTACAATATTAAACACTTCAAGGCAGGAGTAATACACTCCTAACCCTTAAAGGGTGGAGCCTTTTTCCTTGAGTCTCCCTGATCAGGAAACTCTATATTTTAATATAGTAGGAAGACTATAGCAAATAGGCTGAGTGGGATATACAATTATATGTCTTTATTTTCCTAATCAAGCTGGCTTCATACTAGATGGACCATACTGTCATATTCTACTATGAAGGTAGCATAATGACCAGACTACAATACATGATGTACAGTAGCCAGTAAATTGCAATATAGACTTACTGCAATCAGAAAACTACAGTACCATGATACAGTAGTATTTTCTGACATACCTTGGGTACCCTTGTACGAGCATTCTGCTGGTACCGTTCATATATTGAATGAATAGTTTTCTTCAATATTCTGAACGAGAATCAGTCATCCTGACCCTACAGTATTAACATTATTTTGTGACAGTGATTTGATACTTCTCTACCCCTAGGGGTAAGAGTCCTTCTACTTGGAGTTACTCTATAGAGAGATCTCCATGTAGTTAATACTGAGGGGAAGCAACAGCATTTGCTCACAGGGGTACACACGTATGTATCTCCCACTATCCCTTTATAGCTTACTATCCTAAGCTACTCTATTGTAAAGGACATTTGCATGTTGATTGTCAAGGAGAAAATCCATTGTATACTCATTTGGTTTTCCTTTCTTAACAGGAGGAACACCAGATACCTTGTGCTGCAGTCCTCTGCAAGGCCAAGAGTAAGTATTTTTACGGTCATAATACTTGCAGGTTTCAAGCACCCTGCAATATTATTTCCAGATCCCTACATTATTGGAACCCACAGGTTTACAATATATGTCGGACATTAATGTCCGAAAGTTTAGAAAATCCCAAGTCTACAGAGACTAGGGATACAGCTCAATATAAATGACGCAACTGGGTGAGAGGCTTTCAAAAGATCTCTCCGGGACCTTTCCGACCTAATGATGGGATGCGTAAGCTACTATTTCCGGAAGCAAGTGAGGAAACAGTAGTGCCTCAGGAACTAACTACATCCCCTGATGGCCAGAAAACCTTTGTGATTAAGGGCAAGAAATGCCCGAAGGTAGAAGAGGAAAATGTTGCGTCGGAATTTCCTCCGCCTCTGCCGGCTTTAGAGCCATCGATGTTGACATCTTCGTCTTCTACCCCTAATTTGGATAATGTGATACAATTATGTATCCAACTGAAGAATCAAATAGAGAGCTTTCGTAGACAAAACGAAAAGCAGGAAGTAAAACGCAAGATAGATCCTCGTAAAGTTTCTCTTGTTGCTTCCCAGGGGTTAGTCAAACGACCCATGAATCAAGACCTACCAACATGCTCCATAACCAATCCCTAGAGGTTCGCAGAGCAGATGCCAATTTCAAATAGCGATCTCTGCATCTCACAGAAAATAGGTGCTGTTCCTTTGGACAAAATTCAATTTTGGCCAAGCTTTGATGCTTTCCCTAATTGTTGAGTTTGACTGAAGTACGAACCAAAGTCAAGAAAAGGAACGGAACCAAAGGAGGTCTTGATTCTCGACCATGATAAGGCACAGACTATCCTTTCAGGTAGTCTAAGAAATGCGGGTTATTCAGAGTTGAAGGTATTCTCACTGAATATCGGACACCCTTCCTTTCTTGCTCCTACTTCACTCTAATTCCCCTTTATGGGGAAGGCATTTACTTCTGTTGCCAAAGCGGTAGAGGCGGGTAAGCCATGTCCCACACTCGATGAGTGCAAGCCTTTGTCACCAGCTTTTCCCGGAAAGGAAAAGGATTGGAAGGAAGTCCATTTGACATGTTCAGTAGGAAAATTAGACAAGGACGTCGCAAGTCGACAATTCAAGGTATGTCTCCCTCAATTGTCTGAGTTGCTCTTGTGTAATGAACAGGAGTCAAAGGAGAGACTTGCGACATCCCTTTCTCTACAAAACTACATGGAGTTGTGTTCAACCTACGAAAGTACCCCAGACATGCTCATGGTCAAAGCCAAAATGCATATGGCTATCTTGGTGAAGGACCTTTACGCCTTTATGAAGGCTAGGAGAACATGTAGAGAGTTCGTGTTCGCTGATGCAACAGTAAAACACGAAACAAGGAAGCTAATATCTTCCAACATCTGGGGTAAAGACTTCTTCCCACACAAGGTCACTAAGTAAGTAATCAAGAACGCCACCATGGAGAACATAGGTCTTCTCCAAAAATGGGGCATTCCTTCAGAGAGAAAATCTTCTGTGGTTGTGGGTCCCCAACTTAAAAAGAAGATTGGAAATGCTGGAAATATCCGGGCTGCTCAACAACATCCCACTATTCCAGTGACCACGATGCTAGGGGCAGATGGTCAAAAGTCTAAGCCTACTGACTACTCGAAGCATAAAGACGCTTCGGCTAGGAGGAACTTTCCCTCAGGATCGCAGGACCTTCGATCCTTCGGTCCAAAGCCTATTCAAGATGAGCCATTGATGGGAAACAGAAATATCCCTACCATCATTTCCTTACCTTATCCTACAGTTCAAAACCCTCCTGGAGGAGTATACCTGAGAGCTATAGAGCATACAGGTAGTAAGAAAACTTTAGCTCATCGAGTTCCAGGGAAGGCTGCTTCGTGTTCATGAGAAGGACTCAAGATATCAATGAGCCATTCTGAACTTGTCGCCACTCAACAAGTTCATAAAAAAACAGCAAGTTCTGAATGTTAATCCTTCTGAACATATGGACCTTGTTCCAATTAAGGGTGTTCGTAGTCTTGTCAGACCTGAAAAGTGTCCTTTTGAACCTTCCAGTTAACCACACCCCCTTCCTCCTATCTAGAATTCATGTTACAGAGAGTAACATTCATACTAAGAAAGATACGTGTCGGACTCACAGTTCTAAGTATCTTCAAAGGATTGACAAACTTAGTCACGTCAAATTCAAGCCTAGAAATAGTTCAGGTATTAATATACCTGATCAAGAGGCTGGAGTGGACAACACCCGAAGTGTCCGGCCAATGTGCATTCAAGAGATGATGCGGTACCTAGGACATCACGGATGCAAGATAGGCTTCCGGAAGTCTCAACTTCCTCCAGCTCAGGGGTTTCGATGTTTAAAAAAACATCGAAACCCTCAGTCACATCAACTTTCCTCTCCTTGGGAAATATAAAAGGAGCTCGTGAGGTCCGTCAAGAGACTCAGGTATTCAGTCAGAATACCAAAACGCCAACAGGAAAAAGCGTTAAACTTTTCCTAGTTCGCTATCGTGACAGACCTGGTGCTAAGGGCACACCGGAAAGATGTGTTAAGAGTTAAGAGAAAACACGCATCAAACGCTTGAAGAGATAATCGCTTCTCTAACAGAAATTAGAGCACGAAAGTACCAAGACTATGGTGGTCCTTTCATTTGGTGGGGAAGCCCCCTCCACACAGATCAGACTCCCTACGACTGATCTGGGACACCGAAGCGATAATAAGACGTCACATTCGAACGTCTCATTCAGTCTTGGTGAAGTTACCCATCCCTCTCTTAAAGGGACGGCACCTACCAGCAGTTCATTTACAAATGATCCACGATGTGACGGTGGATACTCTATTTCGATACAAACCGATAGAGTTGGAATGGTCCATGGGCGCAGACACATTCCCTCCCAGATGGGAACAAGTACTGGAATTGCAATTCGACCTCTTCATCACGAGCGTCTTCAAGAAACTACCTCGCTATATAGCCCCATACAAGGATCCTCTAGTGGAGCTGATAGACTAGATGAGGCTGGTCCTAGCTCTGAGCTTAGATATATTTCCGAAGATTCAGAAATTAACTGCCTTCGTTTTATCACAGAGAACCCAAACCCTTCATTTCATGATTTTCTCGCTCTAGCGGTTAGAAAAAGGTTTGGGATCTCAAAAGGCAATATAGAACTCTTAGAAGAATACAAGGCCAAGTCAACTAGAAGACAATATGAGTCATCCTGGAAAAAGTGGGTTGCGTTTGTCAAAGCGAAAGGACCAAAAGAAATTTCAATGAACTTCTGTCTGTCCTTCTTTGTCCACCTTCATAGCCAAGGTCTGGAGGCCAATACGATAAACACGTGCAAGTCAGCCTTGACTAGGCCTTTCCCATATGCCTTTCAAGTGGATCTGGCAAATGAAATCTTTAATAAGATTCCGAAGGCATGTGCTAGGCTTAAGCCCGCAGTACCACCAAAGCCCATCTCTTGGTCTTTGGACAAGGTCTTCTTATGCCTCATCTGTGTACAATGAAGATTGTTCTCTCAAGGATCTAACCCAAAAGGTTATTTTCTGTTCTCTATCGCCTCCGGGGCTAGAGTTAGTGAAATAGTGGCCCTATCCAGAGATGAGGGTCACATTCAGTTCACGGAAGTGGGAGAACTGAATCTATTTCCTGATCCATCCTTTCTCGCTAAAAACGAGCTACCCACTAAGAAGTGGGGTCCCTGGAGAATCTGCCCTCTGAAGGAAGATGTCTCTCT
>NC_090748.1:38244270-38251770 GCF_036898095.1 Palaemon carinicauda
TATATATATATATATATATATATATATATATATATATATATATATATATATATATATATATATATATATATATATATATATATATATAAGAAGAGGATAACCCAAAACTTTAAGCAAAAGTATGATAGTATACAGAACTTGTTTATCTGAAAGAAAACACATTAAATGCCACTTTTAAGAGACCGAGGTATCAAAGTCATAAAAGTCTGTATTACAAATCAATGACATTAGCGTTAAAAACGCTCGGCACAAATGTCTGCACTTATGCTAGGTTCACCTTTGGAAATGGAACAGTCTACATGGGCAACTCAGTGCCCTCACTTAGTTTGTAGTACGGTATGTAACTAAACACTCACCCTGGAATTAATCGTCCCAATTAAAACCACTGTTCCTTGCAGAGTTATACCGTAGGGTTAACGACGCGACCCACTGCTACCACAGATCTCTTTAGTTCCTCTACTTGCTTCGCATAGTGGCGAAAGAACACTCTGGAAGACTTCCAGCCAGTGTATGAACGGAGATGTTCATAATCCATACAATTAAAGAAATTTAAGGATGAGGCAACTTTCCTCGGATCGTGACCTGCGGGTGTACTGTCAGGATTCGCTCTGCGAATAAAAAATGTGATTTTCGCTCTGAGTTGATTCAGAGATAAATTTGAGCCTGATGTTTCTCCCCTGAATAGTTGACCACCCTTGAAGTCTGAAGTTCTATGAAGATAGACCTTTAGGCATTCTACTGGACATAGAGATGCATCTTCTTTCAGAGGGCAGATTCTCCAGGGACCCCACCTGTTGGTGGGTAACTCATTCTTGGCGATAAACGTAGGATCAGGAAACAGGTTCAGTTCTCCCCCATCCAGGAACTGAACACAACCTGCCTCTCTCGAGAGGGCTACAATCTCACTAACCCTGGCCCAGGACGCGAGTGCAAATAGGAAAATAACTTTTTGTGTCAAATCCTTTAACGCACACTCTTCATTGCTCAACAGAGAAGCGAAATGAAGAACTTTGTCTAAAGACCATGAAATGGGCTTTGGAGGTGCTGAAGGTCTGAGCCTAGCGCAGGCTTTCGGCACTTTATTAAAGATCTCGTTACCTAGGTCGAACTGGAAGGCATATAGAATGGGTCTTGTCAAAGCAGACTTACACGCTGAAATCGTGTTAGCTGCCAATCCTTGACCATGGAGGTGGATGAAGAAAGATAAGCAGAAGTCTGTCAAGATCTCCTGCGGATTCTTCGCCTTGACAAAGGGCCACCCATTTTCTCCAAGATGACTCATATTGCCTTCTAGTAGATTTGCACTTAAATGCCTCAAGGAAGTCTATGCTGGCTTTCGAAATCCCGAAACGCTTTCTCACCACTAGGGAGAGAAAATCATGAGCTGCAGGGTCCTGGTTTTCTGTAATGAAGCGCAGACAGTTTACTTCTGGACGCGCTTGGTCAGAACTGGATCTGGTAGCGGTACAAACTTCAGCTGCAGTTCCAATGCCAGGGGGAACCACACGCTGTTCGGCCACTTGTGGGCCACTATTGCCGCTACCCCCTTGAAGGATCTCAGTTTGTTGAGGACCCTCAACAGAAGGTTGTGAGGAGGGAACAGATAAATCTTGGACCATCTGTTCCAGTCGAGGGACATCGCGTCCACTGCTTCTGCTAAGGGGTCCTCGTACGGGGACACGTACAGGGGCAACTTCTTGTTGTCTTTCATCGCAAAGAGGTCTATCTGCAGTTCTGGGACTTGATTCAGAATGAAGGAGAATGATCCTGCGTCTAAGGACCATTCCGACTCTATCGGTGTGAATCTGGATAGAGCGTCCGCCATCACATTGCGGACTCCTTGAAGGTGAACTGCCGACAGGTACCACTTCTTCTTTTCCGCCAATCGGAAGATGGCCAACATCACCTGGTTGAGAGGTGGTGACCTCGATCCTTGTCGATTCAAGCATCTCACAACTACCTCGCTGTCCATCACCAACCTTATGTGGATCGAGTGATGCGGGGAGACTTTCTTTAAGGTAAGGAGCACTGCCATAGCTTCTAGAAAGTTTATGTGAAAGGTCTTGAATAGCTTGGACCAAGTCCCCTGGACTTTTTTCCAATGAGAGTGACCTCCCCATCCCTCCTTCGAGGCGTCTGAGTGAATCGTCACCGACGGGGGAGGTGGCTGAAGAAGAACCGACTTCTTTAGATGTCTGGCTTGGGACCAAGGCCTAAGAAGAGTACTTAGCCGAAGCGGAACTGGTCTTCTCAGATCTCTTCGCGCGTTTGATGCATAACTTCTCCAAACTCCGGTTGCATCCTTTAGCTGTGCTCTTAGCACTGGGTCTGTCACCGAAGCAAACTGGAGAGAGCCCAGTACCCTCTCCTGCTCGCGTCTTGATATCCTTTCGGAATCTAGAAGTCTCTTGACAGAACCCGCTATCTCCTTCCTTTTCTTCGCCGGGATGGAGAAACGGTGTGACAAAAAGTTCCAATGGATTCCCAGCCACTGGAACTTTTGAGATGGAGAAAGTCGAGACTTTTTTCTGTTGATCTTGAAGCCTAGGTACTCTAGGAACTGGATCACTTGACTGGAAGCTTGCAAGCATTCTGTCTCGGATGCTGCCCACACCAACCAGTCGTCCAGGTAGGCTACTACCTGAATTCCCTTTAGGCGTAATTGTTTGAGAGCTACGCTCGCATGCTTCGTAAAAATCCTTGGGGCTATGTTTAGCCCGAATGGCATGGCTCTGAAGGCGTATAGTCTTCGTTGTAGCCTGAACCCTAGGTAGGGGGAGAGTCGACGGCTGATTGGAATGTGCCAATAGGCGTCTGACAAGTCTATAGAGACGGAATATGCCCTCTTGGGCAGTAAGGTCCTTATGTGTTGCAGTGTTAGCATTTTGAATTTGCAATTCACTATGAACTTGTTGAGTGGCGACAAGTCCAGAATGACTCTGAGCTTTTCTGAGTCTTTCTTGGGAACACAAAACAGCCTCCCTTAGAAATTGATGGGCTTCACCCTTCGGATCACCTTTTTTCCTCCAACAGTTCTTGAACGTACTCTTCCAGAACGGGGGTGGATTGTTAGAAAAAACCGAAGGCACGGGGGTGGAGTGCTGTACCAGCTCCAGCCCAGTCCATTCTTGAGTAGGCTGTGGGCCCAGGGATCGAAGGTCCACCGATCCCGAAATTTCAGAAGTCTCCCTCCTACTGGTATCATCTCACTTGGACTGCCGTCCTGAGGTCTTGCCTCCCTGACCACGACCACCCCTGAATCCCCATCCCCTTGAGGGGCGCCTAGACGAGCCTCTGGCTGCTCCTCTAGGCTTTGCTCGAAAGGAAGTAGACTGCCCTTCGAACGCTGGGGTGAATGCCATGGACTGTGTCGACACGGCCTGGGGTACCCACTGAAAAGTGGTCGGGGTTTGTGCCAGGATCTGGGGCACTGGAGGCAATGGCAATTGCAGTTGCTGTTGCTGTCTAACAGGCTTGGCTGGCCGAGACGGTAGCCTAGTCCTCATAGTCTTCCTCTTTGGTTGAGGACCCTCATCCGGGGAAGACTTTCTTTTGATAGCCAGGCCCCACTTCTGGAGAAGGTTTCTATTCTCCAAGGCGGCCTTATCAACAACTTCTTTGACCAAGTCGGTAGGGAAAAGGTCTTTTCCCCAAATGTTGGAGGAGATTAGTTTCCTTGGCTCGTGCCTCACCGTAGCCGAGGTGAACACGAACTCCCTACAAGCTCTCCTTGCCTTGACGAAGCCATAAAGGTCCTTCGTCACTGTGGCCAGATGAGTCTTGGCCACCACCATGAACATTTCATGGACCTTGGGGTCACTTGCCATCGTCTCGAGAGTAGTCTGAAGAGACATTGAGGCCGCCAGTCTTTCTTTTGTCTCGAACTCTCTTCGCAAAAGAAAGTCAGACAGCTTAGGGAGGTCCTCGACGAACTGACGTCCGGCAATATCAACCTCCAACTTTCCAACTGAGAACGTAAGATGGACGTCCTTCCAGTCTTTGTGGTCCATAGGCAAGGCCAGCGACAAGGGTTTACACTCCTCCAGGGAGGGGCAAGGCTTGCCGGCCTCGACTGCTTTTAGTACAGCCACAAACCCTTTCTGTAAAAAGGGGAAGGCTCTAGCGGGCGAGGACACAAAGGAAGGGAGCTTCTTGCTCAATGCAGCTACCTTTGAGTTAGAGAAGCCCCTCTCTTTCATCGAGGATGAAAGTAGAGCTTGAGCCTTAGCATGGTCCATCACTATGACCTCCTTCGGCTCTGTCTCCTCCTTTGAAGCTGGTTCCTTCCTCAGCCGGACATAACAGTCCGGATATGATGCCTTGCTGGGCCAGAATTCCACCTCCTCCAGTGGAACTGAGCCCAGCTTATCCGAGATGACGATCTTTCCAGTCGTCATCGGCATGTGCTCAGCATACCTCCATGGGTTAGCATCTGAGCACAGGGGAAGGTCTTTCACATTGAGCTTTTTCTGGGGCCCATGTGATTCTGCAAGGCACTGCATCCGCAGTTCCATTGCAGCCGCCTTCTCCTGATTCTCCTTCTGCATTTGTTGGATCATTCCAACAATAGAAGAGAGGGCCTGTCCCAGCTCTAGTGGGAGACCGGCCGATGTTGAGGGAATAGGCTCCGGAATCTGAACCAGAGTAGCCGACACCTCGTCGACCTCTTCCTCTACAACGTCTGGGGCTTGAACTTCATCCTGGGCTTCTGCCAGGAGGTCTTCCTCCAGACGCTCGTCCACATCAGACATCCTGTCATCTAACTGGATGTCTTGCATAGCGACCGCGACTTCAGCATCCACCTGGATCTGAACTTGGGGGATCTCCTCTTGAGGCTGGGGAATCACTGCATCAGCTGATGCCTTAGGGAAAAGATACGCCCTCATCTTCTCACTTGAAAGATAAGGGCCAGAGGTGTTCTTTTGGAAGCCCCTTACCCAGGTACGAAGCTTCTCCCTAGCTATATCCCTTGATTCCGCCGTCCTAGGGGAATTAAAGGCCTCAGTAATCAGGTTAGTGCACACAGTACATACATGAGGGTCCCAATACCGGAGATCATCCTTGGAGACAGCGCATGCTGCGTGTCTCCTACAAAACTCATGTCCGCAGAGGTTCTTGCTGCGGACGTTGCAGAAAACACTTCCGCACTTCGGAGGGTCCTTCTGTAAAGAGAAGAAATTTCCATGAGTATCAAGTGAACTATGTATCACTGGATATGCATAGTATAGCATAACAATTCAGAAAGGAAAGACACACACTTGTGTTTCCCTCACAACACAATGTTGCAGCCTTCCAGATGATAAAATCAAATGGTTTATCTATTCTAGAGTAACCAATGCAAAGTTTCCAGAGGAAACAGGTGGAGCTCACACCTAAGCAATGATTTTAAAATCCTGGATAATAGACAGGAAAGAACTCACTTTCCTATCTGTAGGGCAACAGCAAAGGACTGTGCAAGAAAACACAAAAGTGTTAGAACACACAGTGCTGTACCAAAACCCATACTATAGTTTTCTTCTTACTGTATATGTTATACTGAAGAATACTAGTACAGTATAGGAGGATACGTGCCGGCCGGCACACACCATAACTAGCTTTAAAGTATACTACTTAACAGCTATAAGGCGGCAGATCTCTGGTTCAAATGCATGTGCCGGCCGGCAGCAATTGCCGGCCGGCAACAGCCAATGTCGACCGGCAATGGCTGCCGGCCGGCAACTACACAAGGTAGTACCCAGCTGCCGGCCACACTCTTGGTGACCGGCAGACAAGGGCTGACATTAGCCGGCCGGCAAAGGTACAGGACCGATGCCAGCCGGCAGCAAAAGAACCAGAGGACTACACCCGCCCGGCTGCCGGCCTCATAGGCCGGCAGCCGGGTCGGGTACAGCACTAGAAGAAAAATAGGATGGATGCCGAGATAAGAGTGTACACTACCTCCAAGCCCAGCAATCCGAAAGAGTGCATATAAGGAAGGGGAGAATCTAATTCAGGCTTCCTGACCAATGCCGTCTGGCTCTACAGGCAGGCATGGATGAGGGACCAAGGGAGGTCCGGGCAGCACTCAAAATATAAGACCCTTGCCGGCCGGCAGCTCTGCCGGCCGGCAGGGGGGCTGAGTCAATTCCAATCCTAACCTATTCTAGGTCCAGATGTAGAACGACGTACAGTACTGTAATGGCTAGGCCATTACGGAGATAGAGGGGGAAGGGACAAAAGAGGGTCCTACCAACCTTGCTTTAGTGACGGATCACCCGCAGCCAAGAAACTCATCTTAGCCTAAGGGAGATCCAAGGGGGGGGAGGCCAGCAATACTTGCCAGCTCCCAGAGCACCAAAGCAAGGATGGTGTTGCTACTCCCAGGGAAAGAAACTTATCCTCCCCCGAGAACAGCAACAAGGACTAGTCTGGTAGATCACAAAAGAAGGAATCATATCCACAGAAACCTTCGGTAGTGACCTAAGGAGGCTAAGCCACCTTTGTCTGTGTCAGGCCAGCGAGGGAGACTCTACCCCAAGCCAGACAAACACAGACTCAGACTAAAAAACTCTGTTGTTCTGTCCCTCTTTGAACCAGACTTACTGGAACAAGAAGGTACAGTAACACCCCAGTATAGTTTTATCGATAATTAATTCAGAAAAAACCACTTAGGGATAAGCCCAAGGCTTAAACAGAGGGAAAGGGATTGCATACCTTCTCCGAAGAAAAGAAAGCAACCGGGGAGTATGAGAAAGTATACTAAGGCTCCATAAGCAACTTAGCCTAGGCATCAAGAGAATCGATTACCTAAATCACCGAAACTCACTCGTATACTATCTTGGAAATATTCCACACATTCTTAAATGTATAAAACATAGCCTAAAGCTTCAATAAAATTTTAATACACTCGGAAAACCCAAATTCATGCATGAAGTACTAGGACCAAACGACTAGGCTACATGGCCTAGCGTAGGCCAGAATGGCGAATACTACGCCAAAATAATACTAAGCACGAAAGGAAATCCTATGTAATGCTAAATAGCTAAAATTTATTAAAGCAAAACAACCGGGAATGTCGCTCTGACTAACTAAACTTTTACCTAGCGAGCGACAGCGTCCATGACACCTCCGGTAGGCTACGGCTCTTGTAACAAAGATTAATCCTATTAATCACTCAAAAATTTACCAAGAGCCTACATTTATACATAAAAGACATGGTACTCAACTTATCAGAGGCCGACGAAGACGGAGAAGCCATAAAAAGCAGAATAAATCCAAGATTTGCGAGAAACACAGGAAAAAACACCGAGTTGTTAAGCTACGCAAAAAGGAATACAGATGGCGCCAGGATTGGCGCCAGGCACGCTTACAAAACGGGAGATAGGGAGCCTTGGGAGCGGCTCCCCCTTTTTTTTTCCCGAATTCGTTTCTTGCCAATTGCCCCCTGCGATACGAAATCTCTGTTCGGGGTGCAGATTTCCATGTGGCGTGTCAAGAATACGTCCTCTGATATGTCGCGAT
>NC_090748.1:38262814-38265314 GCF_036898095.1 Palaemon carinicauda
CAAAGACACTATGCCCTAATAATGAAGCTATTACAGACATCATCACACGAGAAAAATGGGCAGGAGCATTCTTCTATCCGAAAGGGAGATAATTATACTCAAACAATTGATCATTTGCTATAATGGCCGTTTTTTCTTTACTTTCGTCATTTAAGGGAATTTGATGATACACAGACTTTAAATCTAACATAGAAAAACCTGCTTTCCCTGACTTTAAATAACAGTTCCTCGATAGAGGGCAAAGGGTATACATTATCCTTGGTAACAGCATTTATCCTCCTATAATCTACGCATAATCGAAAAGAAGCATCCTTTTTACGCACCATCACAGTTGGAGAGGGCCAAGGGGACTCGCTTTCTCGATTCGTACCCTGCTCTTTTAATTTATTAATTTCTCTTTCAATTGCCTCTACATGACAGACAGGAGTCCTATAAGGTATGGAACGAATTGGGGGTGACTGCCAGTCTCGATGTTAAATGGAAACTTAGTAATTGTCCCTGGGGGTTCATCTCCAACTGCAATTACGTCCGCAAAATTCCCTACAATATCTCCTACTTTCTTATAATAATTAATTGGGGTCGCTCCAACAGCGGTTTGACGGAGCTATATCAGCCTGTTCCCACCGGGACCTTGACCATGAAAACAAGGTCGCCAGTACTTGGGTACTTACATTTATGAAGGGAATTTCGACTTTTCCTTTGGTAATGGTAGTGACTCCTGGAGATATGAAATCCTGCCACTTTTGATTTGGTTTTACGTACACTAGGTCGCCTTCGTGCATCTCTGGAGCAGGTGCCACTGATAGGGAGTAGAGTGTGAAGGGGGGGGGGGATTGATTACTCTGCCTCCGGCCCGGCAGGAACCGCCCCTGCTATCCCCTTAACAGTAAGGGTGACCCTAACTCGAGGCCGAGTTTCCCCCATAACGGGTATCTCTGTCTCTTCTCCTGGTCCCACTTTCCACCTCACTTCTAGCCTCTCCCCATCGGGGTCCCATATTGTCACTTGCTTCTCCTTTATGAAATTGATTCCCAGGATAATGGGAATATCCCCGATATTTAAAGTCGGGAGGACATACAAGGCATGGGTCACTTCTCGACCTTGAAGGTTGAATCGTTGTTTGACAATACATCGGGTTATCAGTTTGTGACCACCAGCCGTGTTCAACACCAGGCACTCCTTCGACGTTTGGATGGCATCTGTCGTCAAATGTTCTTCCATAAGGGATATGCTGGCCCCAGAATCCAGCAGAGCGCGTTGCACACACGATCCCAACTCTACTCTAAGAACGGGGACCGCATTCCTACTCGGATGTGTGGGAGCAGCGGTGAGAGGTGGCTGCTCTACCTCCCGAAACCCGTCAGGCACTCCCTGGGAAGCAGCGCACGCTGACCTGGGGGTATCCCTTACTGCTGGCTGGGGCACTGACTGGCCTCCCCCGACGTCGGGCCGGGGCGTGACGAATGACTCCATGGCACTTCTGTCCCCAGTCCTGGCGGTTCTGACTGACGGCCCGAAGGACCCTTGGTCCCCGTTCCGTGTCGTTTTCCCCCTTCCTCTTGCTGGTGCATGGGAAACGTGATCTCTCGTGCCGAGGCCGTTTTTTGGACAGCTGTTCAATAGGTGGTCTGTGGCATGGCATCCAAAACACCGCCGCTAATCGTCGGAGGGGCATACAGCCTGGAGGTGCCCCTTCCTACCATATTTCCAACATCCGCCAGTCGCCACACTCCTACCTCTCTGACATCTTCCTCTTCAAGCCCCTCTGCCATACGCACCCAATTCTTCAGAGGTTTTTGAAGATGGTTGGGTGCCGGGCTGCCTTCGGCAAAAATCATCTTGTCCTCCGGTGTCCTTTCAGTATCGGGTGCCATGCTGTTTAAATCTTCAGTTATGCGGTCGATGTAGTGGGCTATGCTCTCTCCCACCCCCCAGTCCAAGTTATATGTAGCCTACCGTCTTCGTTTTTCTCCTTTAGTAAGAGGGAAACGTTTCAGGAGTGCCTTCTTGAATGTCTCCCAATTCGTGCGGTCAGTCTCCATTCCTCGTAACCGGGTGGCGGCAGCTCCTGTTATCTTTTGCATGGTTTGTATAGTCTCTTCTACACTTACCAAGAGGAAAGTAGCCTCTGAACAATTGCAGTGCAGTAGTGAACCCCTTGGGTGAAGAGGAATTGTTTGGTAATCAGTGTTATCAGATGTATGAGGACTAGAGAGAATACAGTACGTAAAGAATAGACCAGACTATTTTGTGTATGTGA
Organism: Palaemon carinicauda; assembly: GCF_036898095.1. Lineage (NCBI taxonomy): Eukaryota > Metazoa > Arthropoda > Malacostraca > Decapoda > Palaemonidae > Palaemon > Palaemon carinicauda. The sequence goes on from NC_090748.1 coordinate 38,265,075, forward strand.
AGCCAAAGAGAAAATGAACCGTGACCAGAGATAAGGATCCAATGTAGTACTCTCTGGCCAGTCAAAGGCCCCCTTAACTCTCTAGCAATAATATCTCAACGGGTGGCTGGTGCCCTGGCCAACCTACTGCCTGTAACCTGTTAATCAGTTCTTGTATCTGTAGATTCTTTGCCAATTAATTAAAATACTTCCATCTCCTGTAGGTGTTGAATCTTCTTCTTTAGTATTGGACGCTTCACT
>NC_090748.1:38270314-38275314 GCF_036898095.1 Palaemon carinicauda
GGTAGTCGACTCCCTTGCCTCTAACCTAATGCTATGGCTTTTGTATACTTTCTCACCTCCCCAGTTACCTTATCCAAGGTAATCTCCTCCCTCTGAGGTAGCCTAGGCTACATCCTAGCCCTCCTTACCTTGAATCTTATTCGAGTGAGGTTGGGCTAGGATTTTCTTTCCCCACTCCTAGCTATAGTACATGTGCTTTGGGTTTGTGACAGAGCCTCAGAGTACCAGTCGTTCGCCCCTCAGCTACCCCATCAGGTGAATGCTCTTTCATTTTGGTCTCTGCTGGTCGGGGAAGGTGTGGGGGGGCTCTGCCCTTCCCCCTAGTCCACACCTGGTACGGTTACGACCCTTCCTCCCTGTGGTCTAGCGACTTGTCCTACACCTTCCTTCCCTGGTCTGGGGGACTTGCTTCCCTAGCCTAGGTTAGGCAGGGTTAGGGGATTCTGTTTTTCTATAGTTTAGGACAATACATTAGTGCTGTACCTTCACTGTACTAACCCACCCTAAGCTGGAGAACTAATTCTTCCTACACCTGAGATAGTGCTAGTACTGATACAGACACCCCCCCCCCCTGGCGTGTCGGTGAGGGCTCACACCTTCCCCTACACTCACCCTAAGGACCCTCGCCCCTCCCCCCTCTGTCCTTTAGTGTTGGCCTAGCCATCACACCACTGTCTGCCATCCTACAACTCCACCGTGTGCAGGCGGGTTGTGAGTTCGGCTCGGTCCTTTCATTAGTTAGTCCAAACTGCTAGGCTTCCCGCATATAGTCGAGCTATGGGATAGCATGCAACAGGTCGGTCTACCAGCGGAAAACCTCACTATCTTAGAGTGTTCTTCGGTCCTCCCTTGGGCCGCTACCCCGCAACTCTAGCTGGTTGCCAGCTACGTTGCGGCTGGATCAAAGGTTGCCACCCTCTCCCTTTCATTTGAACACTCCTTCCAGAAGAAGATGAGGTTTGGGTAGTGAGGTACTGCCCTTTTCTCTTTCTTCTTCTATCTTCTCTCTCTATCTGATCAGTGCCGGTCCACTGCCATCACTACCCTGCCGGCAACAGCCGTCAGCGTAACCCAGTATCCTCTCTGTGTCATTGATTGACGTCAGTGTTGGAATACTTTCGCCGGTTGCTTGCCGATTGCCGGGGGCCGCCGACTTGCTGGCGATCTGCCATCATCCTGAGGCTTCGCCCTCCCTCTGCCACATAGACTGAAGACAGGGAGGGGTTCCCCCTCGAAGGAGATTTGCCGGCGCCCGGCGCGCTTCCGGCATGACGTCACGCTACCGGCATGCCGTGACGCTGCCGGCGACATCTAATTATATTACTTCAGTGGATTGTCACCTCTTCCCTGCCAGTCTTGTGCCGGCAGTGTCTATTGTATAGCTATATACGCTAGCCAGTACATCTATGGTATAGTACATACCCTGGGAAGAAAACTATGGTATATAGTTGTGCAGTAAATTCTTCTAGCATACTATGTGCATCCATGCACAGTCCCTTGCCGGGACCTATCTGAATTGGGATGAATCATTTCTCTCCCCTTTCTTCTATGCTGAATTAGCTCAACTCCCCCTCTTACCATGACTAATTCCCTGGAGGAAGTCTAAGCTATGCTTTATCCAATGTGGATATTCCTTCCACCTCCTAAGGCTCTTACGGATCCCCTAGAATTAGTTATGGTGTGGGGTCACAGCAATTGGCTGGGCGGGATGCACAAGTGTGTGTCGTTTCTGCTTCATATCTAGCTTAAATATCCTAAGCTTACACTTGGAAAGGAATTTTATATTGTAAGTTTAAATAACTTTAAGACTAATCTAAGATTACTTTAAGTCATTGTAAAAGACTTCTGTAGACTCATGTGCCCCTTTTCTTTCACAGGAGCACTACATCCGGTGTGAGAACGCCTTCTGCAGCGTTTGCCGCCCGGATTTCTATGGGCACCTGGCGTGCCGAACCCACGCCAGCTGTTCCATTGCCCATGGGACTCTACGGTATTGGAACCCACAAGTTTGCACTGTCTGTAAAGACCTGCTCTATGAAGCGTTCAAGGACCATCAGCGAAGGCCAGGTACATCACCCGAGAGAAACTACGCAAATGGGTGCGTGGTTTCTAAAAGAATGCCACAGGGTCCTATCTCCCAAACGAGAAGTTGAGAGCTTTGCTCCTTCCGAAGGAATCTGCGGAATCTGTTATCCCCAAGCCTGAGATCCCCTGCGTCCAGCTGACGGTTGAACCGGATGTATCGGACGCACTTCAAAACTTCCATCTTGACGAGGTGGAGCGGATGTCGGAAGTGATGGACACCACCGAAAGGACCCTGATGGCCGAGGGTCGAGAAGAAGAGGAGCATGCGGAGGCTCCTGACTACGAGGGCGATGGCGCCCGCGCCCCCTCTGTTACTTCCATTGCTATTTCGGAAACCATCCCCTCTACTTCTTCCACTCCCGCGCCAGTGGTAGTGGACAACCAGGATAGCCTCCAGGCCTTGGTGGCACTCATGGACGAGAGGTTTCGTAAGAGAGACGAAGACCTTAAGAGGGAGATCCTCCGTCTGTCGAAACAGACGGCGAGGAAGATCAACGTTAAGGATCTTCCCCCTTGCTCAGTGACCACCCCAGGGAGGCATGCAGAGCACATGCCAATCACGAGTGAACGAAGCTTTGTCAACGATAAGGTAGGCGCCATCCCCCTTGAAGAGGTGGAGTTTTGGCCTAGTTTCGAAGCATACCCGGAGTGTTACATCCGTCTCAAGTCCGAGCCAGTTTCCAAGGAGGAAACCGAGCCTAAGGAGTTCATTGTCTTTGACCATGCAAAGGCTCAAGCTCTTATGGCAGGCTGCCTTAAGAGTAAGGGCTTCACCAACTCCAAGGTGCCGGCCCTAAGCAAGAAACACATACTTTCTTGCTCCTGCCACCATGGTCTTTCCCTTCACCGAAAAATCCCTGCTGGCAGTGTTGAAGGCGGTGGAGGAATGGAAACCTTGCCCTACATTGGAGAAATGTAGGCCCTTCTCCTTCGCCCTCCCTCCCGACAACAAGAACTGGAAAGACATCCAGTTATCTTTCTCTGTAGGAAAGTGGGAAGCTGACGTCGCAGAAGGGCAGTTCAATGAGAACCTGCCCAAGCTCTCCGAATACCTTCTGCGTCGGGAGCTGGACACGAAAGAGAGGCTGGCTGCCTCCCTTTCTCACCAAGTTCAATTTGAGACGATGGCTGGGGACACTCGGACCCCAGGCTTCTACATGGTCTTGGCTAAGACCCATCTCGCCACCCTGACGAAGGACTTTTATAGCTTCATCAGGGCCTGGAGAGCCTGTAGAGAATTCGTGTTTGCGGATGCCACCGTCAAACACGAACCCCGGAAACTGATTTCCTCTAACATTTGGGGGAATGATCTCTTCCCTAATGACCGCGTGAAAGAGATCATTGACAGAGCCGCCACGGAGAACCGGAACCTTCTCCGCAAGAGGGGCATGTCGAAAAAGAGGAAATCTTCTCAGGATGAGGCCCCCCAACCTAAGAAGAGATCGAATAAGCCCAGACCCCAACAGCAGCAGGCTAAACGCCAGTTTCCGCACCCGCTACTCCCCAGTTGGTGGCTTACCCCAACATACCTTTAAACTAGTCCCTCAGCCGGTGGTGGCTCAGTCGCCAGTCTTCACGCAGCCTACGAAAGGCAGTCAACTACCTTTCGTCCCAAAGGTAGAGGCTCCGGCAGAGAATCCTCTCGACGTCCATCTAGAGGGAGAGGAGGAAGGGGAGCAGGAGGCCGAGGTGGTAAACCCTCGGGAAACCGGAAGCAATGAGATGCTTCCGGTGGGAGGAAGACTTCGCCTCTTCCAGGATTGTTGGACCTTCGATCCTTGGGCTCAGAGCATCATCAAGAATGGACTAGGGTGGAGCTGGGTAACACCACCTCCTACCTTCCACCAATTCTTCCAACACTCCACCCCCGTCCTGGAAGAATATGTCTAAGAACTCTTGAACAAGAAGGTGATGAAGAGGGTAAAGTCCACCAGGTTCCAAGGAAGACTATTTTGTGTTCCCAAGAAGGACTCCGACAAACTCAAAGTTATTCTGGACTTGTCCCCTCTCAACAAGTTCATAATGAACAACAAATTCGAGATGCTAACTCTTCAGCACATAAGAGCCCTACTGCCTCAAAAGGCATACACAGCCTCAATAGACTTGGTGGACGCCTACTGGCACATTCCAATGAATCGCTAGGCCTCCTCCTACCTATGATTCAGGCTCTAAAGAAGGCAGTACGCTTTCAAAGCCATGCCCTTCGGACTCAACATAGCCCCAAGGATCTTCACGAAGCTCGCAGAAACGATCGTCCAACAGCTACGCCTACAAGGCCTCCAAGTGATGGCTTACCTGGACGATTGGCTGGTATGGGCAGCATCCTCAGAAGAATGCTTGCAAGCTTCCAGATAGGTGACCCAGTTCCTAGAACATCTGGGTTTCAAGATCAACATCAAAAAGTCTCGACTTTCTCCACCTTAGAAGTTTCAATGGCTAGGAATCCATTGGAACCTTCAGTCACACCGTCTTTCCATCCCTCTGAAGAAAAGGAAGGAAATAGCGGGATTTGTCAAGAGACTCCTAAAATCCAAATGGGTTTCAAGACGACAAAAGAAACAGGTGCTCGGCTCCCTCCAGTTCATTTCAGTGACAGAGTCAGTGCTGTGACCACAGCTAAAGGATGCAACGGGAGTCTGGAGAAGATACACATCCATTGCTCGAAGAGATCTCAAGAGACCTCTGCCAACCAGGCTTTGCTCACTCCTAAATCCATGGGCAGAGGCAAAGAACCTGAGAAGATCAGTTCCTCTTCAACCACTGCCTCCATCTATAGAGATTTCTGTAGGATTTTTAGCCTTGACGAAACACACCCATTTCTTCTAGGATGACTCGTATTGCCTTCTGGTAGATTTTGTTTTGTATTCTTCTAAGAAGTCCCAACATTTCTTCGAGATCCCAAACTTCTTCTTTAT
>NC_090748.1:38282814-38287814 GCF_036898095.1 Palaemon carinicauda
TCAAGAATCCTCATTTATTGAAAATGTTGATATGTCTGAAATAAGAGAGAAAAGCAGTAATCCTCGGACAAAGAAACGATCAATCAACTACATACCTAAAGAAATAGAATCATGTTTTTTGAGAGCAAAAGGCTGAACCAGTATTAGCACCTTCTATACTTACTTCACCCAATAAAGATGTGAATGATGCTGCTAAAACTTCTGACTCTTTGTGGCTGCTTAGTAGAGCCCTGTCAAAGGAATCGATTCAGACAGTTCCTAATTGGGAAGGTTGGGTATCTTTAACAGGGAAAGAAAAGGAATATGGAGAGGTTCAGTCAAAAGTTGAGTATATGCCTCCAATTAATGCGCCAGTCACAGAAAATGCTACTGTACAGCATATAATCAAAGTGTCCCAGTCAGCTTCTAGGGAGGTCAATCAGCAATATACAATTTTAACATTTGATTTGGCAGTTGCTAAAAAAGCATATGCAATTGTGTGGCAGGATCCTAATGCATTTGGAGATGTTATTATTAGATTAGGTGTTTTCCATACAACATGTGCATTTCTTGGAGTAATTGGAAAACGTATGAGTGGAAGTGGCTTTGAAGATATACTTATTGAGTCAGGAATATGTGCCAGTGGCTCTATCAGCAAAGTGATGTCAGGAAAACACTATAATAGAGCTATGCGTGTTCACAAGACTATGCACGAGGCTTTAGAGCGCCTCCTTTTACAAAGTTTTGAATCAAATGTAACAATCCTCTGGAAAGGAAGGGCTCGAGACATGATGGAACATCTTGCACGTGAACCAAGCACAGAACTACTGGATGAAGCATTGACCAATGAAGACTGTGCTGCAGTGATTGAACAATACAATAATTTCAAAGAAGAAATTAGAAGAGGAGAACATGGCAAGACAGCAAAGTTTTGGATTGATTACATGGACAAGGTTCTCCTTGTTTTGCGCTTCCAGAGGGCAACTAAAGAAAGCAACTTTGATCTGCACATTTCTTGCTTAGAACAGTTATGTCCAATGTTCTTTTGTTATGACCATCCAAACTATGCTAGATATACAACAATCTACATGCTGGCAATGCTCAATTTGGATAAATCTCACCCAGGAGCCAAAGAACTGCTACATCATGGCATGAGTGTGAGTAGATCAAATGTCAGGTGCAGTAGAAATGCAGTTGACATAACAATAGAACAAACAATAAATCGTCATGCAAAATCAAATGGAGGCATAATAGGATTCAGCAGGAACTGTAATGCATACACTCGATGGTGTTTGACACGCCATGCAAGAGCTGAGTATGTTGAAGCTACAAAGCAGATGGCTGAAATAGATAGCAATGTTTCATCTTCCCACAATGATCTCAAAAAGTCTGAAATTATCTACAGTGAGGAACGAGTAAGGAAAGCCATGGATGCATTTCAAAATTTCATAGATCCTTTTAGTGTAGAAGACAAACACTTATTGTATTGTCTTTCCTCGGGTTTACCTGCTCCAAAAGATGTTGAATCAGATCTGTTAGAAGCTGAGAAATATGGTAAAAATTCCTTTGATGACTTCATTCAGGAGAGGCTGATTAATAAAACCAAGAGCTTTAATGATCCAATTAAAAAGCAGAATCTTAAAACGTTTGCCTCTATTGCTAAATCAGTAAAAATTACAACAACAAAACAAGTAAAACAAATAAAAGCAGAAAGAAATGTACTAGGACAAGTCGCAGTATTAGCCACAAAATACAACTTAAACATGGAAAAAGTTTTGAGTCATCCACTTGGACCAGTACCTTGGTCATTAGCAACTGCTGATGGCGCACTTGTGAAAACCAACAAAGCAAAACTCCTTCATGCTCTAGAAACAGAACAAACCCTTGCAAGAAGACCAGAAATAGATTGCATGAACTGCATCATTGATGGGAATGCAATATTACAAGCGCAAGTAGCATTACCAACATCATTTGGTGAACTAGCTGAAAAAGTATTTGATCAACTCCCTAAAGTCAGTCGGGTTGATTTTGTCACAGACACATACCTGACTCATTCTATTAAAAATCCAGAAAGGAAGCGAAGAGGAGCATCAGCTACATTCTTGCTTAAAGGTAGCTCAACAAAAATTCCCAGAAATTGGAAGAGTTTCTTAACCGATACAAAGAACAAAGAGCAATTGATCCAGTTCTTACTGGGAGAGTGGAAACAAGATAAATATGCAAATAAGCTTAAAAACAGAGTTATTTATTTTGTGAATGGTCGTAACTGCACAGCTATCACAAGTACTGATGGACTGCAAACAGAAACATATGAGGTTGAGGCCCTGCAGTCATTCCAAGAGGAAGCTGATAGTAGAATTATTTTACATCTTCGTCATATGGCTTCTCAAGTATCTGAAGATTTCACCATTGTTATAAGATCACCAGATACAGATGTTTTCATCTTGTTGCTGAAATTTGCTCAAGTCTTAAAACAAACCATTTTGTTCGATACAGGAGTAGGAGACAAAAGACGCCTCATAGATGTACATAAAGTTGTAGATAAAACTGGTCAGGAGTTATGTGAAGTCTTGCCTTCCCTTCATGCTTATTCTGGTTGTGATAGTGTGAGTGCATTTGTTCGGAAGGGTAAATTATTACCATGGAAATTACTACAGAAGAACCCAGAGTTTATTTCCACTTTCAAAAATCTGGATCTAGTTCTGCTGTGGATGAAAATACGTATATCCAGCTAGAAAAATTTACTTGTCTACTCTACAATCAGTCATCAACTCAGTCATCTATTGACAAAGTACGTTACAATCTTTTTCTTCAAAGATACGTCCCCAAATCAGCCATAATTTCAGATTGTGATGGGATAAATATGAGTTTGCTGCCTCCATGCCGTATGTCACTCAGAGAACATATAAAGAGGGCAAACTATCAAGCACTCATATGGAACAGAGCAGATCAAGCTGAGCCAGATATACCTTCGCCAGACGGACATGGGTGGTGTCTCAGTGAAGGAAACTTAGAATTTGTATGGTGTAGTGGATCACCGATGCCATAAGAATTGATTGATATTCTAGATGAGCACGTAGAGGAGGAGGAGTTTGAGGAGTCTTATGAAGATGAGCCAGAAGAAATTAACAATATCACAGACTTAATGTATGAGTATGATGATTAAAGATGCAATATTTATCATGAATCCATTCTCGTTATCTATTGTGATTACAAATTACTCGGTAATATAGGAAAATATTCTATACATATCTATTTAGCTATATCGATTAGTTCTATTCTTATAAAGGGTACTTTATCTAGTCCAATATGCCAAAGGTATATTAGATTGCTATTTCAAGAAATTTTTCCTTAGCAGTTGCACTTCACTTTATACATTTGCTTTATGAAGAATTATCTTTATGAATGCCATAGTCAGAAACATATTGAATTTTTTTAAGGTTATGTAATAACCTTGTTCTTATGTTTTCCTGTTATATGAGGTGCTGTACATTAATGCAAAGCAAAAAACAAAATATTTATTTCCCTGTGCAATGAACTCATTACTCAGTTTCAGGTGAGAGTGTACATTTAAGCTCTAAAAGCCAATTTTTTTTTAATGGAATTTCTTATCAGATAGTTATTTTTCTATTTCTTTCATAATCTATTTTTTTGCTGCCAAATACTCTGTGTTTTTGTTCTCAAGGCTTAATATTATATTACCAAAATGATTACTTTAATTCATTGTACCTGTACCAAAAACTTTCATTTATAAAGAAAATAAATCACGATTTCTTCATCTATGTTTGTCTGTTATGTGAGAATGCTGCACATTACATCTATTCACAAATTATAATATTACTTTTCTTGTGCCATTAATTCACCAGTCTCTTCAGGCTAGAGTATGCATTTAAGTTCTAAAAGAAATTTTTTTCTTTAATCAAATGTCTTATTAATTATGGTTGTTTGTGTATGCATTTCAATCATAGTTATTCTCTTATTACCAAATGTTCTTTTTTTTAAGCACTAATATCAACAAAAGGAGTACTTTATTTTTTTTTCTTTTGTGTTTGTACCACAAAATATCTTTTGTAATAGAAAAATCATAATTTTTTCTTGTAGTTTATCTTAATGTCCTTAATTATTTTGGGCCAAAATCCTCTGACTTAATCTATTATGTCGGCTTAAGGAGATTAAACTGCACCAAAGTGTCTTCATTTTTAAGAGACCAATGTATAACGATCTATATGTTAGATATATAAATACTTATCGTAAATTTTATAATATATAAGAACTGTATTAGTAATAAACTAACCCAATGAACCCAATATACCTTAAAGAAGAATATGCATATATCAATTAGGTTAATATTTCCCTATTCTTTGGCCACTATTTTTTTTAAATTTTGGTTTGTAGCAACCAAAATCTCCAAAAGCCAGTCTGCAGTTAATCGTACTCTGAATCTATTGCCTCCAAGAAGATGAAAAAGTAATGTCTAAAAAAATATCTTGGAGCTGGGAGGGGTCGGCAACTAGCCTATGGTTCACAAGAGAGGACGGGTTGTATCAGAGCAGTATACCGCATTCTAAGCGGCAAAGATATTTTTTCTCACGCTATCATATGCTTTAATATATTTCTGAATATGACATATTTTATATGAAATTACATCTAAAAAACCTGCTCTTTATGAATATTTTGATGCTGTCAATCCATCTTTTCACTGAAATAAATTATAGCAAACTATAGTGATATACATTTTCTTGGTAGCTTAAAATTGAATTTTGAACGTAAATTAAGCCAGAATTCTTTATTATTTCGATAAAACAAACTATTTCATTCGATTCTGCATACTTTTAAACCCCTAATTCCATACCACTTTTATAAGTATTGGTTTATTTCTCTGCGTCATATATAAAACTAACATTATTTTATATTACATTTTTTCCCCAAAATATTTCTCGAATTTTGGCTTTATCAGCCAAAATCACCAGCATCCAGAATGCAAACAATCAGAATATGAATCTATAGACTCTAAGGAATAA